>NW_028237308.1:0-32560 GCF_017979445.1 Akebia trifoliata
AAAGGTGTTCAGCCAAACATTTAGGATACATATTCAATCAATCTTGGTACCGAAGATGACCCACGAATTGTCAAGGTCGGAGCCTTATTAACGTCGCAACAAAAAGAAGAAATGGTCGAACTCTTATGGAAGTATCAAGACGTCTTCGCATGGTTGTACAGGGATATGCCGGGTTTAGACACAGATCTCGTTGTACACAAGCTACCAATTACCTCGGGAAGCAAACCGATCAAGTAGAAGCTGAGAAGGCTAAAACCAGAATGGACCCTCAAGGTCAAAGATGAGGTCATGAAATAGTTCGAAGCCGGATTTCTTGCAGTCTCTACCTATCCGGAGTGGTTAGCCAACGTCGTCCCGGTACCCAAGAAAGATGGAAAGGTGAGCATGTGTGTTGACTACCGAGACTTGAACAAAGCTAGTCCTAAGGATGATTTTCCACTACCACACATCGACACTTTAGTTGATAGTATAGCATGACACGGCATGTTCTCATTCATGGATGGCTTCTCAGGCTATAATCAAATAAAAATGGCAGAAGAAGACCAAGAAAAGAGTGCATTCATCACACTATGGGGTATTTTCCACTATAAAGTTATGCCTTTTGGGCTGAAAAACACAGGTGCGACTTACAACGGGCAATGATTGCATTATTCCACGACATGATCCATAAGGAAATGGAGGTCTACGTAGACGATATGATTGCTAAATCCGGTATTGAAGAAGACGATCTGGTAAATCTCAAGAAATTGTTCGACAGACTCAAAAAGTACAGTTTAAGGCTTGACCTAGCAAAATGCGTATTCGGGGCAACATCAAGCAAGCTATTGGGATTCATCGTCAGCAGAAGAGATATCAAGATAGATCCGACAAAAACTAAGTATATCCTCAAAATGAAGGCACCTGTTTCAGAAAAAGACGTTCGGGGCTTTCTGGGAAGGATATAGTATATCAGTCGATTTATAACGCAATTGACGCCTATCTGTGAACCGGTATTCAAGCTATTGAAGAAAGATACGCCGAAGAAGTCGAACAAAGACTGTCAGGAAGCATTCGACAAGATCAAGCAATATCTTCTCAATCCACCAATCTTAGTCCCTTCTACTCTAGGACAACCTCTGTTGATGTACATCTCAGTGCAAGAAACATCTATGGGTGTGTGCTAGGACAACATGATGAATCAGGACGGAAGGAACATGCCATCTACTATCTCAGCAAGAAATTCACCAATTACGAAACAAAATATTCAACACTTGAGAAGACTTGTAGTGCATTAGTCTGGGCATCTCAACTACTGCGTCATTATTTGCTCAACTACTCGATTATGCTTATCGCTAGGATGGACCCCCTGAAGTACCTATTCGAAAAACCAGCACTAACAGGCCGCACAGCGAAATGGCAGTTATTGTTATCTGAGTTTGACATCACCTATGTCACTCAAAAAGCCATCAAAGGGCAAGCCATCACTGACCACCTCGCCGAGCACCCGTTGCCTAACTACGAGCCGTTAAAGACAAACTTCCCGGATGAAGCCATATTATTTATCGATATGGAAAACGACGATGATGACGAAAAACCAGGCTGGAAAATGTACTTTGACGGAGTAGTCAATCAGAAAGGAAACGGAATAGGGGCAGTCTTGATTAAACCAGATGGGTCCCATGTACCGATCGCAATCAGACTGAAATTCCAATGTTCTAACAACGAAGCTGAATACGAGGCATGCATGGCAGGGTTGAAAGCAGCACTAGATCTCGAGGTAGATGAGATCGATGTTTTTGGAGATTCAAGCTTAGTAGTCTATCAGACAACCGGAGAATGGAAGATCCGAGAACAAAGACTGGTCCCTTACCACGAGTATCTAGAGGAACTAAGCTCACACTTTGACAGGATCTCATTCACATATATGCCAAAAGCTAAGAATCAGTTCGCAGATGCACTAGCTACGCTTGCTTCCATGATTAGTATTTCAGAAGATCTGGTCATTGACCCAATTTAGATTGGAATTCAAGACGAGCCAGCCTATTGTCTACCCGTCGAAATATAAGAATCTGAAGAAAAGCCTTGGTACTCGGATATCAGAGCATATCTCGAGAATCGAATCCTTCCCTCAGATGCAACGCCAAATGATCGCAGAACCATTCAGAAATTGGCAGGGCAATTCTTCATCAGCAATGGCATCCTATACAAGAAATTGCACCACGAGGTCTTACTCAGATGAGTGGCAGAAGCAAAAGCAAAATGATTAATCGAGATTGTACATGGTGGAGTCTGTGGACCTCACATGAATGGTCATATGCTAGCAAAGAAGATTATGCGGATGGGATATTACTGGACAACAATGGAAAGTGACTGCTACCAGCATGTTCGCAAATGTCATCTGTGTCAGATCTACAACAACAAGATCAATATTCCGCCTTCAGAGCTACATAATATGACCACTCCTTAGCCCTTCTCACTCTGGGGAATGGACGTCATTTGGCCAATCTCACCCAAAACTTCAAATGGGCACCGCTTCATCCTAGTTGTTATCGATTACTTTAAGAAATAGTAGAAGCAACGTCTTATGCTCATGTTACAAAGAGTAATGTCTTGAAGTTCGTCAAGAACAACATTGTCTGCAGATATGGGCTTTCCATCGGGCTAGTAACTGATAATGCCAAGAATTTCAAGAACAAAGATATGATCAAGATGTGCGAAGATTTCTAGATTACTCATCACAACTCTGTACCCTACAGACCTAAGATGAACGGAGCAGTCGAGGCAGCCAACAAGAATATCAAGAAAATTATCGAGAAGATGGCGGTTACGTACAAGGATTGGCATGACATGTTGCCTTTTGCATTTCACGCCTATCAAACCTTGTTCAGAACTTCAACTGGGACAACTCCATATTCATTGGTCTACGGAATGGAAGCAGTTTTACCTGTAGAGGTCGAGATCCCTTCCCTCCTGATCTTAAAAGAACCAGAATTGGATGAAGCTGAATGGATTCAAGCTCGGTTTGATCAATTGAATTTGATTGAAGAAAAACGCCTTGTAGCTATCTACTTGGACAGATCTATCAACGACGAATAGCCCGTGCCTACAACAAGAAAGTCAAGCCTAGAAATTTCTCGCCAGGAGACCTGGTTCTGAAGAAAATTTTGCCAATCCAAGAAGACACTAGAGGAAAGTTTCGACCAAATTATGAGGGACCCTTCATTGTGCAAAAGGTGATGACAGAAGGAGCTCTGATCCTTACAGAAATGGATGGACAAGTCTTCCCGCAACCGATCAATGCTGACACTGTCAAAAAATACTACGCCTAAGAACTGATCCTGAGATAACGAAAGGACATCCTTAATATCCTGAAAAAAATATCTAACCTTAGTCAATCCTTTTGAGCCATCACATTCATTTCTCAACCTAAGACTGGGGCAAGTCAACAATTACAAAAAAAAATTAAAAAAAAATAAAAATAAAAAAATTGAAGAAGAGAAAATCAGCAAAATAAGCAAATCATTCACATACTCCTGGCCCGCATGAGGATAAACTGTGAACGGCTAAAAGTACAAAAAAAATCAAAAAGTCAAAAACTCGGACACTTGATCTGAGCTCGACCCAAACCTCCAGCCTAAACAAGTTCGAGAGACATTGGAAGGAGACATAGATCACCTTTTTGAAATAAAAATAGACGAGCCCCATGTCTATACCACTCTAAATACATTCAGACCTTAATCTTTTTGTATCCTTCCACCACCATAAGACTAAGCCAACATTTCGTCCCACCAAAAGTCATTTTTATCAGGGAAGGTCCTAGGGCAACACAATGACAGTGGCAGCACCAATGATCTTGCAACTTGGTCCGAACCTCAAAGTCTTATTAGTCGTTGTAAGACTCGAGAGGAGAATCCAGGTTGGATATTCGAAAAAAAAAATAAGAGTACTTGAAGTGTAGAGTAGCCAATCTCGCGGGTCAACTTGAGTTGTCGAACCACGAATAGTCGTCAGCAAACTCGAGAAAGGAATCTAGATCGATTATTCAAGAAAGAGTACCAGTACAAGAGTAGAATTGCCGATCTCACAGTTCAACTTGATTCACCAAGCCACAGAGACACAGAGACTCCGAGCAGAACTGAAATGTAAAAATCCAAAAAATACAAGCATAATCTGAAAGGGCATAGTGAAAACCTGAAAGGGCGCTATGAGTAAAAGAATCAGACTATGGCAAGATCAAAGCCACCAACACGATGGAAATCCCAAAAAGGATGTCGATGCTCAAAAATGTGGAAACTGGATCTGGTGAAAATCGTAACTAGCACCAGGGGCAATAAGGGTAAATAAAAAAAAACAAAAAAAACAAAAAACAAAAAAATAATAAAAAATAATAAAAAAAAAATAATAATAATAATAACTCTTGGCCCATAAGAGTATAAATTGTGAACGGCAAAATCTTTCTCAAAATTCGTGGTCCAAGCGAGCAGAAAATAATCCTCCAAGTACCAAGGCACTGGGGATGACTCTAAAGGAACTAAAAGATAACTGACACTTGTATCCCTTGTATTTGGCAAAAGCACCAAATTTGTCATAACCAAAGATTTTACAAACACTGAATTTATCGTACTCATTTGATAAAGACATTTCACAAAAATCGCATTTCAAAACTACTATTTTGACCAATGATGATAAATTTAGGACTCATTCGACAAAACTTCGTGTTTTCAGGAACATTAGATATACCTGAGGCCAAGTAAGTACAAAACCTATTTTCTTTGCATTAATCTTTCAACGTTTTGCATACATCCAGCTAATGAAAAGAAAATACAAAAGGAGTGAATATGACGCAGTCGATCAAATATCATGATAAGAAATGAAAAAGGAGTCAAGGCGTTCCTCCAAAGCACGAATTCGGGCAACCTGACTCATCATCACTTTATTGGCATCGGAAGCATCACGACTGTGCAAATATGCCGCAAAGTCCTCAAAATGAGGACACTGGGCAAGTCGATCCCTCAAATCAGCAACTTCAGCTTGAAGCCTAGCCACTTCGCCACTATCACTAGGTCCAGACTGGGCAAGGACAGATGTTAGCTGAGCAATCTCTCTCTGCATCTTCTTCTCAGACTTAAGCCAGATAGCCTGAATGCTACGATGATCAGTCTGAGACTCCTCAACTCGATCTCTATAATCAAAGAAGGATGAAGCACCTGGACGTGTCCTAGGAACTATCGATACTGAGGGCCTCCCAGAAACGAGTTCTCGAATCCAATGTAAGTATGCCGGGAACAAGTGTACTGCAAAGATAGGTCGACTCAGAACCTCAACTCGACCCCATTCTTTCACGAGTTGACTCAAAATTACAGTCGATAAAAGACCAACCAACTCACTAAAATTCTCAGGGATGAGCACATCCTGATCATAACCAAATTGACGAAGAACTTGAAGTGGTACATAATGAGTTGCCTTGTGAAGACCAACCAAAATGAGAAAACGAGCACCATCGAATGCAATCAAGGGAGACCCTCGAGGTTGGAAGGCACCAACCCACCTCACTTCCTCATCATCAAGGTTGTCGATAAAAGAATACCATTCTTCTTTGCCACCCGAGATGAAGGGAGCAACTCACCTCGACATCATAAGTATAAAGTCGGCATTAACACAAAAGGGACGATTAACAACTTCGGTGGAAGCCAGATGATCCATAAACCAAAGCTACAATAACAAGAGCATTCTAAACTTTGGAAACTAGTAAATCCAATTTTAAATTTAAATCTAAACTAAATTCGAAATTTACCTGCAGGAGGGGAGTACAACCTCGAAAAATCCGACCACAACCAGAAGAACAAGCCGTGAGGGATTGAAACATCTCGCTCAAAAGTATCGGTGCCAACAGGCATCCCTCCCGGACTTGTTGAATCACGTGAATAAGAGAAAGGTCTATGATGTTTCCGCCAACCGAAAATAAGAGTTGACTTACCACCATTAAAATGAGAGCATTAAAATGAATCAAGGGTTTCGAGGAATCGATGAGGCATTCAATCAAGAAAGACTTGGATATTGTCTTCAAAACCGATCCACCATCCGGAATCTTCAAAAACTTGCAGCTTATCCCCAAGAAGTCAGAAGCCTCACTTCGGTATCCATCACGCAATAGTGGAATCATGACTGGGCCCGATATCTCAAGCCCCAACAACACTTCAAACTCCTCAATGGTAGGAGTCATTTCATGCACCCCAAACCGAAAGAGATTAAGCTCGGGGATCAAATACCCCAACATGGCCTCAATCAAGTTCCATTGCAATGGAACCTTGGGCAAAGAAAGAGTGAACCCCAACTTGTTCAAACACCATTGGGCTCTATCATCATTATCCATGCCACCTATCCAACTACTCAAGAAAGAATCAACAATGCCGTGCCTTTTCAAGTTGGGAAGATCAGAGAACACTTCCATGAAGCTTGAGAGGAAGCTTTGAGAAGAGTAAAAATCGCCCAAAAAGTGAAAGAGGAAAGTAAAAAGTGAAATGTTAGGGTAAAACAATGGTAAAACTGGCTTAAAAGGGAGGGTAAATCGTACTAGTCCGTGTTTTAAACACGGATGGAGGCAAGTATAACCCATCCGTGCTTAGAACACGGATGAAAGATAAAATGCCCCATCCGTGTTGAGAACACGGACCAGAACATTTTAAGCCTTGGGGCCTGAGTCATTCGAGATTTTGATGATTCCGGACTACATAATGATTACCTTAGGGCTCGATACCTTAAAATCACATGGAAGTTATAGGAATTCCTATGTGCTCGATAAATGCGCTCAAAACTCTCAAAATATATACTGGGCACGTAAGAACTCGCCAATATCATATTGGGCCGGGTCAGGCCTCTGCAAACCACTTCACTCAAACATGGATCTCAAAACGACTCACACGACTCAAAGAGCACACTCGGAGGGTCCTTGGGACCCTAATCGTACCCTTTACCTGCCTGTAAGCTCACCAACACTCAAAAGGGCCCAAAAGCTTTAATGATTGATACCATACCCAAAAAGTTCGTTGGAACCTGAATCAGTTGCACATGTGATCATAATAAGACGAATACAATGAAATATGAGCATAAACACACATATATACAGGAGTTTGAAATATTCACATATAACGTCCAAAAACTAATATAAAATGTTTGTCTGTCTACAAGGTACATCAAAGGATCAAATCGAAGGGGGAACATCATCCCGGGCACTCTGAGTCTCTGGGATAGTTCCAGAAGAAAAATCGACAACTGCACCAGAACCCGACACCCAGGCAGAGATATATACAGAATATGCAGGAAAATGAACAACGAAAATAAAAATGCTTACCCTAGGAGGGGTCGGAGGGCGCGCTGAGGTACTCACTCCGTCTCGGCGTCGATGATAATCTTGAAAAGAATACAAGAAGAACCAATCAAGACAGAATATCTACGAACTACGATTTGTGAAATGAAAGGGGAAGGGAACAGAAACAACATACCATCTCGACCTGCAGACGTGACTCCTGCAGGGCCATCTCCAGCTCCAGCTCCAGCTCCTCGATCAGGGCCGCCTGCGCCTCTATATGAGCCTCCTGCTCATCGATGCGAGCAACCTGCTCTTCCACTTCCGCCCTAGAGGCCCTCCACCTATTCTCCATCTCCACGGCCTTCGTCGCCTGAGCCTCGATCACATCGTAGCCCTCTCGAAGGCGACGAACATCATCAGCCTGATAACAAGAACATCGATCAAGTGAGACAAAGATAGAATGAAACGCAGATATTTATACAGAACATAGATAATGAAAGAACGTATACCATGAAGGCATGCTCCTGTAAAAGGACCCCTCCGATCTCCGTGATCCCGGCTCGGGCGGTGACAGCAGGCATGATGCACCCAATAGAAGCCTCTCTGAACCAGGCCTGAGAGTCACCGCCTCTCACTAGTCCAGCAGCATCTACGCCCCTCGCCTGGGAAAGATACTCATCCACCGTCATCGCACCCGAGATAGGCTCAGGTGGAGCGACAGGGATGCGAAGGCTCCCGTCATACTGAAAAAATAAGTGCTCCCCTAGATAGAATGTATATCTCTGCTCACCAATAAAGTAGGGAAACGATGTCGTCTGGTGTTATGCCTGTAGGCTTTCCTCACCTCCTGCCTCCCGCTGACGGTGCGGGGAAGATCGCGCAGAGTGACAGAAAAGAGAGAATCAAATACCTGGCACAGATAATTGCAAGAATAGAAGAATTGAGCAAAGGCTAGGCTACTCACGTCTCAAAGCCAACAACGATCAATATGGGCCCGAGCACTCCTAGGGTTGCTCCGGATGGCCCTGGCATCTCTGGTGGCCCAAAAAACGCCCAATGGATAACCCTCGTCTGAATGACGATGGGTGGGTAGATAGAAAAGAAAATATACATGAACAAAAATCTGAAAAAGTGGGTGCAGAATGTCAAACGATGAACGAGATATGGAGAAAGAAATTGAAAAGAAACGAAAGAAAATATCTTTTACCTCAATAAAGTGCTAGAAGAAACGAGTAGAGATGCCAGCTCCATGAGGCGCAGTGATGCTCTCCACCACTCGATCAAGCCCAGCCAAAATGGTACCATATATGAGGCTCTCCCAGTCAAAGTCTCCAATGTGATCAATGACATGCATAACCGAGAGAAAGGTGGTAGAAACTGAAGAATCATCCTCCAAAAAAAGCAACTGCCAATGAGGAGAAGAAAGCAGATGTGGAAAATAATGTCAAAATTGCGGTCTCCGAAGCGAGCCGATCTCTCTCAATAAGTGGACGGAGCTCCGTCCTTTCCTTCTATCAGTAACAGCCCCATCAGCACCTCAGTGCTAATCCTGCCCATCTTCCCCACCATAGAGGCAGGGACTCTAGTAAGGACCAACAGCTCGCCAACCTCCTGGACGGTCATCATGGCTAAGGGCAGAGGCTCTCCATCCATCGCTATGCCCGTGATCGCCTCAAAATCGGAAGGCCGAATGCCTATCTCAACCTTCTGCATATGAAAAGAATGAGTCGCTAGGAACCACCTCTCTACCATGGCTAGAAACAGAGGTCGATCTACTCTGAAAGCCGGTATCTGCAAGAAGGCTTCGAAGCCCACTGTCGAGAACTAGGTTCGGATATCATCAGAAAATAGAGCAGCGGTGGAAAGAAAAGCACTCCATCTGCCTCTGAAACTAGCTTAAGGATAAGGCGTAGGGATATCCAAGCGAACGAGCATAGAAACATGCCTCCCTAGCCAACGAAGCAGAGAGGTAAATGGGACCTTCTCGCTCTCCTCCGCAGGGATCTCTACCCTGGGAACCTCACGACCTACTCGGCCAGCTCCTACGGCCCGATCAGTCCGGCCTCGACCACCACGTCTACCTCTCCCACTGCTGCTGCCTGGCAGATCCTCAGCTGGGCCACTTGGAGAAGTACTGACCTCCTCTGCTCGGCTACCTGAAGAAGAACCAACCGTCGAAGACGAGTCAGGCCTTCGCAAAGGCTATCTCGGCCAGCCGTACTCTGTCGCCAACGCCGGACCCCAGAGCAAAACGGGCCCGAGTCCTGGGCCTAGCCTCCTCTTCCTCATCAGAAGAATGTCTTGCCACTCGGCTCTTCCACTCTCTACCCATCTACAAGTTGTCATGTAATCAATCAACAATGCAAAAATCCTATGATCACATATCTCGATAAATTAGTCTAAGTCAAACCTATCCAATCTAAGTCAACTCAATCAACTCAGTCAAACCTACCCAACTCGAGTCAAATCCAACCCAACCCAGTCAACCTAGTCAAATCCAGTCAAACCAATCCGATCTAGTCAAACCTAGCCCATCCGAGTCAAACCTAATCCAACTTAATTCAGTCTAGTCAACCAAGTCAACTCAAGTCAAACTCAGCCAACTCAAATCAAACCCAACCAACTCTGAGTCAAACCTAACCCAACTCAGTCAACCTATCCCATCTGAGTCAAATCCAATTCAACTCAGTCAAAACTAGTCAAATCCAAGTCAAAAGCCCGACCCAACTGAGTCAACACCCAGTCAACTTAAGTCAAACCCAACCTAACTCAGTCAAGCCAGACAAATTTAGTCAAAACCAGTCAAAGTCAACCCAGTCAACCCAATTTAACCCAGTCAACACAAATCAAACTCGACCCGACTCAGTCAAGCCAGACAGATTTAGTTAAAACCAGTCAAAGTCAACCCAGTCGACCCAGTTCAACTCACGTAGCCCAGTCAACCTAAGTCAACTCAATCAACCCAGTCCACCGACTAAACCTAGTCAAACCCAGTCCAAACCTAGACAAATCCCTCTTATCCAACCAAGTCTATGCCCATGCCAAGACAATTAATCATTCATCACGGGAGGAAACCATTCAAAAAAGAGAAAAATATGCAGATATCTGGAGTAAGCAGAAACATTCACAATCAAGTAGGCAAAGAATGGTAGAGATGAAAGAGAATATGCAAAGAGCACGATAAACAAATAATTCCAATCAGAAAGCATGCTAAAAAGAGGAAAAGAGAGGAAAAATCAATCAGTCTGGGCCCTTTCACCAACAGTCCAACTCAATCCCCAACAATCCCAAAATCGTCAACCTTAGCCACTTCTAAGTCCCTACCAAGAACCATCGTTAAACTCGATCCCATTCCAAACAAACCTTGAACAACCCCAGTTCCCACCCTAACATTACACCTAAACCAACCCATTAACCGCCCGAAGTATCCGTTCAAAAGTCGATTCCAATTCTCACTCATAACAGCACCTAGACCACCCCGATCCTTACTCTAGCAACCTTACCTATGACCTAAAAACAACCCCAATCCCTACCCAAACAGTCCATAAAGTCGCTCAGTGCCTATAATCATTACCCAACAACCCTCTCGACCATCAACCCATCATCAGAGTCAAGATGCCCACCCAAATAGTCCAATCCAACTATCACAACTCCCACCAAAACAACCTCTTTGACCACATACATCTCAACCAAATCCATACCATCAGCCATTCAAAGACTACTTCACCCAAAACACCTCGCCCGAGCTCGTGACACACCATACAAAGTCCGCCACCCAAATCAATACTCGCCACTCCATTAGAGACCATGCATCGTCCATAATTCCCAAGTTTCTTGGGAGATTCTCATACAAAATAAACCCCCAGCCCCTCACAGTTTCATATCCAAATAGGCCATACATTCACATCCAATCAAGTAATGGCAAAGAAGCGAGCAAAATAAGATGGCAATAACCGATAACATGTGTTCGAAACATGATAAATTTCATCCCATATGCTCAAAGAATCAGGTAAATAAACCAAATCAAAAAACAACAAAATAATGAAAAAACAAAAATGAGGGGGTGTCTAGGTCCGAGATAAATTGAAATCATCATCATTCAAATAGGCAAATCAAGGCAAGAAAAGAGGAATGCAACACTCGACTTAAACGCGTAACCCACCAAGGAATTTTTCATGGTTTTGAGTCGCTGCCACGAAAGCCCAAAACACTCCAAATCTTCTAGAGCAACTTACCAAATGACTAGATCAAGGAAAGCAAGAAGAAGATGAAGAAAAGGGGGAGGAAAATCGTCAGAAATCGCTCTAAAATCGAAGAGAAACCGAAGAGAATAAAAGAAAAAACCGAAAATGAGGAGGCGCACGAGATTTAAAACGTTCGAAATCGTACTGGTCCGTGCTACCAGTACGGATAGGGAAATCTTTATTGCAACCGTGCTTCGAACACGGTTGAAACAGAGGTAGCGTTACCCGTGCCCCAAATACGGATAAAAGAAACGGAAGGGTTGTCCGTGTTTTAAATACTGATTAAATTGAATCAAATGCCATCCGTATTCCGAACACAGATCAGTCAATGAATAAAAAACCCGATTGATCGATTTCTTTGGTTCAAAATTTTAAATTAATTTCATTAATGTTTCACTTTAATTATTTAATATTTTATTTATTAATTTCGAATTTTTTAATTATGAAAATTGTGAAATTACCATTTTGCCCCCGGAGAGGACTTTTCACGTTTCAAGTCGGTTTTTAATGTTCGAGGATGTTTTAGAATCGATTTTTCGTAAGGTATTCAATGGAAATATTAGTTTTTATCATTTATGAAATTTTTTGTGTGAAATGGTTGTGAACTTTATGAGGGGCATTTTCATAATTTTGTCAAATTATGTGAAAATTGGCGAAAATGATTTATTTGATTTCGACTTGTTGTTTTATGTGTTTGAGAGAGTTTTCCTAAGTGTAACGCAGGCTCTAAGATTGTTTTGAGGTTAAGGGTATTTTGGTAATTTGATAGTTTTTTAGTGATTTTTATCGTGAAGCTTATTTTTGATCTGCAAGATGATGATTTCTATGTTTCTGGGGTCGTATTTTCCTAGCGTAGCGTGGTTTCTAAGGTTTTGTCAATTCGAGATACCTCATCCGGATTTCTGAAACATATCTGGTAACAAAATAAAGCAATGATTCCTAATGATTCCTAATGATGGATGTGTATTCCATTGCTTTATTTTGGTACCAGATATGTTTCAGAAATCCGGATGAGGTATCTCGAATTGACAAAACCTTAGAAACCACGCTACGCTAGGAAAATACGACCCCAGAAACATAGAAATCATCATCTTGCAGATCAAAAATAAGCTTCACGATAAAAATCACTAAAAAACTATCAAATTACCAAAATACCCTTAACCTCAAAACAATCTTAGAGCCTGCGTTACACTTAGGAAAACTCTCTCAAACACATAAAATTATGCTAGATAGCAAATCTATTTTGGTAGATAGTGCGATATCTGAATGCCAAAGCTAGTGACAATTCATTTTGCAGCCTGATTTAGTAATTCGTCGGGTGTTTGGATCCTTGAGGGTAAAGCTCTCCCCGAATTAAAAGGTTGTCAGGTCCTTGAGCGTAAACTCTCACTGATAGTGTCAAATCCTTGAATTTTAAAGAATTCTCCTTAACTAAAAAGTGCAAATGTGCAAGTGCGTGCACTGTGTGAAACTGAGTAAAATCTGAGTATAATTTTAGCATAATTTGAGTATAAACTGAGCATAATTGAGTAAAACTGAGCATAATGTCGAGAAAACTCTCGACGGTAACTGAGCAAAGTCTAAGATAACCCTTGGCGGCATCTGAGCAAAATCCAAGATAACCCTTGGCGGAAACTGAGTAAAATCCAAGATAACCCTTGGCGGCATCTGAGCAAAATCCAAGATAACCCTTGGCGAAAACTGAGCAAAATCCAATATAACCCCTAGCGGAAACTGAGCAAAATCCAATATAACCCTTGGCGGAAACTGAGCAAAATCCAAGTTAACCCTTAGCGAAAACTGAGCAAAATCCAAGATAACCCTTGGCGGCATCTGAGCAAAATCCAAGATAACCCTTGGCGGCAACTGAGCAAAATCCAAGATAACCCTTGGCGGAAACTGAGCAAAATCCAAGATAACCCTTGGCGGCAACTGAGCAAAATCCAAGTTAACCCTTGGCGGCAACTGAGCAAAATCCAAGATAACCATTGGCGGAACCTGAGCAAAATCCAAGATAACCCTAGGCAGAAACTGAGCAAAATCCAAGTTAACCCTTGGCGGAAACTGAGCAAAATCCAAGTTAACCCTTGGCGGAAACTGAGCAAAACTGGTAGAGGAATGAATGAATTTTGAAGAAAACTGATTAGAATGAATCGGAGAACGAATTAATCTGGAAGATAATGAATCTGGAAGAGAAATGATTGATTCCAAGAATGATTGAATCTGGAAAAGAATCTGGAGAACGAAAGAATGTTATATCTCCTATGTGAGATCCAAAATACTTTTGTTTGAACCTCAAGGATTTATCAAAAAGTTTTATGAATTTAAAACCTGAGTTTTTATTTCTTTTGAACCTCAAAAGTTTTTCAAAAAACTGTTATCAAGAGGGTAACCTTAAATTTGGGGTTTTCATTATCTTTTAGGATTAACATTGCTCAAAAGCAAAATGCCTCTAATTTGACAATGACCATGGCCTTGAAAATAATTGAACACATCATAAAAAAAATGCCCCTAGTATAAGGGGAAAAGTTACATTAAAAAAAAAGAAAGAAAATGCCCCTTGTATGAAGGTTTGAAAAAATTGATTACCACAAGCGCAATAAAGACTCAACTTTTAATTTTGATTAATTTTATTGAAGGTTTTTTAGTCAGGCTGAAGAGTACAAAATTATTTCCTTTCGAGTTTCATCATAGAATTCACCCTTATCTCCCTTGGTTCACTTGGGGGAGTAAAAATTTTCAGATCGATCGTAGACAAGATACTTGTGGCTTCTGAGTCTATGCCTGGTTTAAGCTAATTATTGACCTTGATTATTCGGACTTCTGATGTTTCAGCTCAGACCGCTCTTAGCTTGGGATTTTCTTCTGTTTTTCTTTCTTGCTCTAACTTTTGCCTAGATCGCCTTTTCAGATTTTCAATCTAGCGAGCTTGCTCTAGCTTTTGCCTAGATCGCCTTTTCAGGTTTTCGATCTAGCCAACTTTTTTCTTCTTTTTTCTCAGCTCTGATTGTTGCCAAAGTTGTCCTTTCAGATTTTCAACCTTGCGAGCTTGCCTTAATTTTTGTCTAAGTCACCATTTTCGGGTTTTCAACTTAGCAGGCTTCTTCATTTTTTATCTTTTTCTTCTCCTCTGAACTTCTGGAGTTGCTTTCTGATCATGCTTTGCTATCTTCCTTGACTTCTCGCACGGTACTTAGGAGGACTTTCATGGGTAGGCTTAGGACTGGATATAAAAAGAAAGGGATTTTGAGGCTCAAAAACCCAAATGCCCCTTGTGTGGCATTTCTTTTTAAATTATTTCTTTTTCTTTAAATTTTCTTCCCCATTTTGGATTTCTTTTTTTTTTTTTAATTTTTTCTTGATTTTTTTTTATTGTATGGGAAATATATTTTTTTTATTTTGATGTGGTCGGGCCTGAAGTAACTTCTCAGGTTGCCTACGTACCCCAGAATTTTGGGATCAGACCAAAACGTAGTTCGAAACTTCCCTCCCCTAGGTTAGGTGATCAGGCTAAGAAATACAAGGCACAATATATATATATATACATATGTATATATATATATATATATGTATATATATATATACATATGTATATATATATATATATATATTTTTTTTTGAAAAGGCTGCAAAGGGCTGAGAAAGGAGGTAATGAACTGGGTAGCAAGGAAATTGATTCGGCCAAAGATGGCCTCCTTAAATGTAGTACCGTTTGATTTGGTCAAGGTTGGTTGGTTCTGGTAACTCAATTCCATCATGATCTTGAAGTCTGACAGCTTTTCCTGGTAATATTTCTTTGACGATGAACGGACCTCCCCAATTTGGTTTGAACTTTCCCCTGGGATCAAAAATAGGTGCCCTGTTCTCTTTGAGTACTAAATCCCCGACTTGTAAGTGACGGGCCTTGATTTTCTTGTCAAACGCACGGGCGACTCTTCTTTGATAAGCTTGCACATGATACAACGCTCTCAGTCGTTTTTCCTCGATCAAATTCAACTCTTCATACCGTTGGCGAACCCAATCTGCTTCTGACAACTGACTTTCTAACAGAACCCTGAGAGATGGAATCTCCATTTCAACTGGCAAGACTGCTTCCATGCCATATACTTGGCAGTTTTTCTGACCAATCTCGATGTGATTGACACATTTTCCTAAGGATAGTCTTAATATTCTTATTAGCTGCTTCGACCGCTCCGTTAGTCTGAGGTCGGTAAGGAGATGATTTATGGTATGAGATTTTGAACTTTGAACACAATTTGATAACCTCAACTTTGTAGTACTACCCGTTATCGGAGATCAACTCTGAAGGTACCCCATATCGACTGATGATATTCGTTTGAATAAACTTTGCAACTCGAGATGCAGTGAGGACAGCATAAGAGGCAGCTTCCACCCATTTGGTAAAATAATCGATGACAACTAGAATGTATTCATGCCCGTTTGATGCCTTAGGCGATATTTTACCAATAATGTCAATTCCCCAAACTGAGAATGGCCATGGTGAAGTCAGACCTACTAATTGAGATGGTGGCACATGTATAAGGTTTGCATGTATTTGGCACTTATGACAGGTTTTGACCATATGATGACAATCTGTTTCCATCGTGGGCCAATAGTATCCTTGTCTCATAATCTTCTTAGCTAATATTTTCCCACTCATGTGAGGGCCACATTCTCCTGAATGTAGTTCAATCATTATCTGTTCAGCTTGATCTTCATCAACACACGACAAGTGAATCCCATCATAAGACCTTTTGTATAAGCTTCCCGCGCACAGGATAAATTGAGATGCTAATCTTAGTAGGGTCTTTCATTCCTTCCTTGATGCTTCTTCTGGGAATTCTTGTTTTTCCAACACTTTCTTTATGTCTGTGTACCATGGCTTTCCCTCGGGTAATCGAGTAGCAATATTGATCTGATGACAGTATGCGGGTTTGTCTTTGACTTCAACCGTGATCGGCCTTAATTCCATGCCAGGGGGCAAATGGATCATTGAAGATAAAGTTGCTAAGGAGTCAGCAAATCTGTTATCTTCCCTTGACAAGTGCTAGAACAGGATAGCTTTAAACTTACTGACTAAGTTTAACAAATACTCATGGTAAGGTTTCAACTTTTCATCCCTAGTCTTCCATTCTTCCAATGACTGATATATGACCAAGGCTGAATCCCCGAAAACCTCAATTTCTGTAATGCCCAGGTTCAAAGCAGCTTCGAGCCCTGCGATGCACGCCTCATATTCAGCCGTATTATTAGTGTTCGAAAAAGCTAACTTAATAGCGATAGGAATATGGCACCCTTCTGGAGATAACAAGACTGCCCCTATTCCATACCCATTTTGATTGGTCGCTCCATCAAAGTATAACTGCCATGTTTGGTTCTGCGGTTCTTCTTTAACGTGCAAGATGTTCTCATCTGGGAATTGATCGACAGGCCTTCTTCCTTCTACTACAGGGTGATCTGTCAAGTATTTTGCTACAGCTCTCTCCTTGATGGATTTCTGCGTAACATGCGTGATGTCAAACTCTGATAGCAACAATAACCATCGTGCGGTCCTCCCTGTCAATACCGGTTTCTCGAAAAGATACTTGAGAGGATCCATCGGAGATAACAGGATAATTGAATGAGACAGCATATAATGCCAGAGTCTCTGAGTAGCCCATACCAATGCTAAGTAGGTTTTCTCCAAGGATGAATATTCTCGTTCATACTCTAACATCTTCTTACTGATGTAGTAGATGGCCCTTTCTTTGCGAGTATCTTTGTCATACTGTGCAAGCATGCATCCCATAGCTTCTTCTGTGACTGACAGATAAAGAAGAAGTGGTTCACCCGGTGTAGGTGGGACCAAAATAGGTGGGTTTGAAAGATACTCCTTGACTTGGTCGAAAGCCTTTTGACATTGCTCATTCCAAACTGTTGGTTCATTCTTCTTGAGAAGCTTGAAAATAGCTTCGCATACGTTGGTGAGTTGAGCGATGAACCTACTAACATACTGGATTCTGCCCAGAAAACTTCGAATCTACTTTTCAGTCTCTGGCGGTGGCATCTCTTGGATAGCTTTAATCTTTACAGGGTCTACTTCGATTCCTCTCTCTAACTGACTACAAATCCTAACAGTTTTCCAGAAGTTACTCCAAATACACATTTCTGTGGGTTAAGGCGGAGTTTTTGTACTTTTGAATCCTTGTGAGAAATTTTTCTAACGCTGTAACATGCCCTAGTCGTTCTTTGGATTTGACTATCATATCATCTACATAGATTTCGACCTCTTTGTGTATCATGTCATGTAGTAAAGTCGTGGCTGCTCTTTGATAGGTAGCTCCAGCGTTCTTCAAACCAAAAGGCATGACCTTGTAACAGAAGGTCCCCCACTGTGTGATGAACGACATCTTTTGCATATCTCGAGGATCCATATTTATTTGATTGTACCCTGAAAATCCATCCATGAAAGACAACAAAGCGTGCCCTGCTGTACTGTCCACTAGAACATCTATGTGTGGTAAAGGAAAACTATCCTTTGGGCTTGCTTTGTTTAAATCTCTAAAATCCACACACATTCTAACTTTTCCATCCTTTTTTGGTACCGAAACGATATTAGCAATCCACTCAGGGTATTCTACTACTTCCAAAAATCCAGCGTTAATCTGCTTCGTAACTTCTTCTTTGATTTTCAAAGTCCATTCCGGCTTCATACGTCGAAGTTTCTGTTTGATTGGTCGAGCATCAGGATATAACGGAATCCGATGTTGGACAATATCTGTGCTTACCCCCGGCATATCCTCGTAAGACCACACAAACACGTCTTTGAACTTTCTGAGAAAGTCTACTATCCTTTTGCGTTCATCGGGAGATAAAGTGACCCCTATCCAAATTTCTTGAGGACTTTCTTTTGTTCCGAGGTTGATAACCTCTACTTCCTCTATTAGAGGTTGAGCCTGACGTTCCTCTTCTTGTTCAAGTAATTTGATTATTTCAGGGGGAGGTTTTTTGTCAGAAGACTCTCCCTCCGAAGCCAGATTATTAGTTGAATTATTATTGCGCTCGGGGTAATCAAAAATTTCTTTCATTTTATTAAAAAGAGATGGGGTAACAGGACTCATTGCAGACTTGACAGACTCACTCGACTCAGTAGGAAAATCAGACTCCCTAGAAGCAACAGACTCAGCAGAAACAATCAACTTACTTGACTCAATAGAAATAAATGACTCAACTGGCATGTCAGACTGAGCAGGACTAATGGGACCGACAGACCGAGCCTTGACATGCAACACAGGACTGATTACATGATAATTTGATAGAGACCCAACAGCGGGTTTGATTACAGACTAAGGATTTGGGATTCCTTTCTCAACTGACAACACTAAGATACCATGATCTTCAATGAATAGCTGATCTATGTTGAGGGAGTCCAGATCGAGTTGCCAGTCTTCAACTTTCTTCTCCTTAACTTCTATGCTTGCTTCCTTTTTGGGCCATTCCATGCCAAAGAAGATTTCAAACCCCGGCAGACGAGTACCTATGATATGATCAATGAACGGCTCTGGGAACCCACAGTAGCGAAAGTCTTCTCCTTCTTTCACAAAATAACCATTGAGGGTCTTTCGATAGGGCTTCATTTTAATGAGATCAGTGGTACGCCTTTGCCTTTTAGCAATGGTCTTATCCCGTTTTGTCTTCCAATATAGGCCCAATCTTCCTTAGTAGGCTTATACCCTAGTCCGAATGTGCCGATGGCCTCTTTAATCACTGGTGCCTCCTTAATACCTTGTTGCTTGCGACCTAAGCCCATACCAGGGAAGAATCTCATTTTCTTGAATATATTGGCCATGTAGCAATTAGAGGTATTTTCCATTGGAAAATATTCTTTCATGGCTTGATCCCATTGGACTAAGCATATCTTTTCAAACTCGAACCCACTGAGTTCTACTCCCTGTTGTTCTGGTTGAATTTCAAGAAACGGCTCATCCTTTCCT
The DNA here is from genome assembly GCF_017979445.1 of Akebia trifoliata. NCBI lineage: Eukaryota > Viridiplantae > Streptophyta > Magnoliopsida > Ranunculales > Lardizabalaceae > Akebia > Akebia trifoliata. Next base: position 19,506 of record NW_028237308.1, read on the forward strand.
TCAGTATTATTCATAATCCCTACAATTTCAGCATCTCCATGGAGAGTAATCACTAGCCCATCCTTGATAAACTTGACCTTCTGGTGTAGCGTAGAAGGGATGGCTTTGATTTGGTGTAACCATGGTCTCCCTAACAGTAAATTGAATGAAGACTGGATGTCAATAACCTGAAATTTCACAGGAAATTCGACTATGCCAGTGGATAGTCGAAGGTGCAAAATTCCCAGTACATCCCTCTTGGTGTTATCATAGGCTCTAACACCTTGATTAGTAGGTTTGAGATCTTCAGCCTTAAACCCGAGACAAGTAACAGTTTTCAGAGGGCAAACGTTCAATGCACTCCCGTTATCGATCAAAACCAAAAGTACCCTCATTCCGTTACAGTCAACTGTAATGTGCAACGGCTTAGTATGGCTTGCCCCTTCTTTTGGGAGATCTGAGTCCGAGAAGGATACGATATTCTCCACGTAAGTTGCCCCCACTATACTGGCCAGCTGATCTGGAGAAGTATCAAGGGAGACTTGGGCTGTGTTTAGTGCTTTGAGAACAGCCTCCCTATGAGCAGTGGAAGCCATGAGTAAACCCCATACTGAGATATTGGCCCCTGATTTTTTTAACTGTTTGATCACAGAGTTATCTTCTTCGATGCTTTCCTTAGTGGGATTTTCTCCCTCTTTTCTTGCCAGGACTACAGGATTATCAACACAGAGTTCTTGTGGCTTAAAAACTCTTCCACCTCGAGTCATATGTCTAACTTCATCACAGAAAAGGGAGAAGGGCTCATCTTCTTCAGTCAACACGTATGGATCTTCGTCTATTAAAGGTACAGGATTTTTCAGATTCATTTGGGCTAACAGGTAACTAGTGAACGCGGGACTATCGTAATGAGGTGGGGATAAACAATAGGTATCATCTGAGGTTAAATCGAATGGTTCATAGTTTGCGGTGAAAACCTCATCAGTGAAGGTTATCCCAACAAGGGGGTAACTGGGCGGTTTAACTTGGATTGGATGGATGAGAGAAACAGGGTCGAATGGTAATGGGGTGTGAGAAACCATGTTCAGGGTCGGTGGAGGTTGATAGGTAGGTACTGGATTAGTAGTGACATTTGGTAGACTGGGGATCGTGATCTTTTTGTTATAAATAAGGTTTTGAATGGTATGGCCCAAGGTGATACATCGATCCGTGTAATGGCCAGGATTTTGATGAAATTCACAGAATAAGTTGGGGTTGTGTCCGGCTGGCAAGGGATTTGGTAAAGGTCGGGGTTGAATCAGGGTAAGCAACCCTTTCTTCAACAGTTTGTGCAAAGCTACGGTAAGGGTCATCCCTAGATTGGTAAATTGACGCGGAGTTCGAGGTTGACTCGGGTGAACCTGGTTATTATTCCGGGCTGGGGGTTGAGCTGAGGTAACTGAGGTATTAGAGATGTAAGTATGACTGATGTTGGGTTTGGGAACATATGGTTTCTAAGGAGTTAGAAAGGATCCCAGAGGCAAATGCATCATCGAGTTGGCTCCCGGCTTGCAACAAGGATTCAAAGGTAGGGAGGTATTGGGCCACTAGGTGTTGAGCATATCCTTGAGAGAGATTCTTTAGGATAATTGCTACTTGTTCCTTCTTCGAAGGTCTATCCCACATTTGAGAAGCCTTGGCCCTCCAGCGACCAATGAAATCAGTGAATGTATCCCCATTTTTCTGTTTAGTTGCTTCCAAATCCCTTCTTGAAGTCTCAATCTCGGTACTGTACTTATACTGATGCCAGAAGGCCTTTGACATGTTTTCCCATGTATCCACAGTGACTGGATCTTGAGACATTAACCAACGTAGTGCTGATCCCGAAAGAGTTCTTTGGAACAACAATGTCATTTGTTCATCGCTGAGTCCCATAGTGCGCATGTTGGTAACATACACCTTAAGATTTGTTTTCGCACACCCTGTCCCACTGAACTTGTCCATTTCAGGCATCATAAACTTTTCTGGCAAATGGATTCTAGGGATGCGATTCAAAGCTTCAATGCCTGCTGCAATTTCATCAATACCCTTTATACTCTTCATTGTTGACTCCAATTGAGACATTCTATTAGATAATGTCGGATTTTCATCAACATACTCTTCGTCTCCGTCGAGCTCGAAAACTTCACGTGGACGTTTCTCCTCAACTTTTTTCCCTTTTGGGTCATCTAAAGGAATTCCCGTCGATTCTGATGTCTGTTCCAACATTTCTACTTTACCTTTTATATTGTTGATATCATTGGCAAAGGCTGCCAAGATCTTACAGATCTCTGTGAGCTCAGATTCTGAAGCCATCTCTACTTGTTGAATTGGTACTGTGGTTCTTTCTAACCGACTGGACTTACGACTCCAACTAGGAGGTGGACGCTTGAGTTTGGGCGCAATGATAATCCTATATGATCCCATCAAAGGTAGATTTAGTCAATTTCAGTATTAATCCCTTGATAACATTTTTAAGAATCATTTTATTGAGGTTTGTGCACCAATCCATTAATTAATCCATTCACACAATGAGTATTTGAAAAGGAAATAAATATTTATTCAAAAAGAAAGATAGTTTTATTGAAAATGATAAACAATATGTTCTTATTAAAACATCTTTCAACAAATTTGATTTGAACTATTTTTACATGGACGCTTGGCTTTGTCTTGATGGTCATCAGGATTGCTGTCAGGCTTGACCCTCTTGGCTCTAACAACTGGCTCTCTGAATTCTGCTGGTCCGTCTGGATACCCTAAGGTGTGCTTGTTCCAAGTTTTCTCAATGAGGTGTACTAACTTTTCAGTCAAAGGCTCGGGGGGAAAGAAAACTTTGTGTTGAGGTAAGGATAACTCTGTAGGTACATCGTACTGTTCTGGGATCAGATTAGGATGGTAAAAAGATGTTTCTTCTAAACCAATCAGACGGACATAGTAGGATCCTTTGGTTCCTAGAATAGGGGGATCAGTCATCCACCAAGGGCACCTAAAATCAATATGACAGGCGAGGCGAGAGTCTAACCATTTGCTCCAAGCTTTGACTGAGTTGTGACGCACTAACAGATTTCTCTTGGAAAAAGGTTCTGGCCCATATTCGAGGTTTGAAGGAACCTCTACAATTTTGAGACGGTCACAAAGCCACATATAGAGTAAGTAGGGGCTTCCTTTGAAGCTTTCCTGCTCACCATTTTTTATGGCATCTAACCCTGAGAAGGTTTCAGCTAAGATTAGAGGTACTGGATTGGCTTTCCTTGAGAGTTGAGAGGCTATATCTATGAAGGATTCAGGGATAGTTTGGCCATCACTATTGGAGGTCAGTATGTATTGGGCTAGAATTCCTAGGCACAATCGATAGTCTCTAGTGGCTCGCCAGGCTTCGGGTTTTACATTGATAGGGTGACTGCGGGAGCGATACGGGCCCAGTAACGGTACTAAGTTCAATCTCCCGTCATTGACTAAGACTTTGGCTTCTTCCTTGGAAATGTTTAGCCCTGTAGCAAGTTCACCAGAATATCCGGTCTTCAATGAGGGCCTGACTAGGGGTCCTGAAGTGGATATCCTCATGATGCCGCAATAATCCTCGTGAGTAGGGCATAAATGCATGTACCCCATATGGAATATATGAAGATAGGGGTTCCATCGCTTAGCCATAGCATGTAAGAGGTTCCAGTCTATCTCAAACTCATGGAAGTAAAGAGCACTCCTCAACATGAATCTCCCAAAATTGATCTTCTCTACAGGGTGCATTCCTATGACGGTTGTTTTGACTAACTGATCGATTGGGTTATCGCTGGCGGCTAACATCCTGGTTTGACACAAAAGGGTATTTTAGTACTCTTCCAATGGTCCATGTAAGAGATCAATTTATTTTCTTTTGGAAAATCTTATACTTATGGAAAATATTTTCTGAAAAATACTTTTTCTGGAAAACACTTCTTTTGGAAAATAATCTTTTCAGAAAAATATTTTCTTCTTTGATAATTCGATTTCCATTTTGATTTAACTGGCCCGGTCCATCATGATTGTTGGATCGGGATGGACTGGGTCATCATTGTAAAAGAATGGGTTCTTTATTGGGTTGGTGCACCTATTTTAATTTTTGAAAATGAATTTTTGATCCTTGAGGACAATCATACACTTTGATCTCATCATTCATATCACTCACAAACATTCATCCAACAACAGGCATTCATTTAATAAACAACCTGGGAACACCCACGATAAGTTCGAGTTGTGACCAATGGGGAAGGTTTCTAGACTCTAAGCTTACTACGTGCAATGCATTTTTATCTGGCCACCCTTGCCCAAGCACACCTATATACCTTTCGATACGTGGTGACTTGGTTTGATATACCGTATAGGTGATAATCCAAAACCTCAATTCACTTCTTTGAAGCCAAAACCTCAATGCACAATGCAAAACAAGGACCCACTTAAATACCTCTCGTCTAGAATAGACGTAGTCTATCCCCCTCGTACAGTAGGGTACAGCGGGGCAAGATCTTGCTTAGGCACCGGTTTTGACCAAGAAGTGCAATTGATATACTTAGATTACCTTTTATACCTACGGGTACGAGTCAAGAGTTGTAGCTTTCATAAATGGTTTGGCATCCCACGAGGGGACCGACCACGTACTAGTACTACGTTGGCAATCGGGACATGTGACTGTGTGGCTTACAATAGGTCAAAGGCTCAGGTCGCTCCAGCCTGGGTGCATCAATATACTTCTCAGAATCACCTGATCAGATGGTATCGATGCCCCCAGTTTGATATACCCTAAGGTACGTGACTGGAGTTGTGGTTTTCATGAATGACGTCGCATCTCCGAAGAGACCGGGCCACGCACTAGTGCCACGTTGGCTAAATGGTACGTGTAAGTGAGTAAAACGGTAAACGTGCATGTGGTGTATGCAACATAGGGTGGGGTGTGCCCGGGGCCTTTTTCAAACAAATAGGCCCATGGCCCTAATCATACCATCATACATTTAATCAAAACAAAAATCATTCAAATGATATGAATATTCAATTAAGATCACATTATTTCCACCACATAAACACATTAACATTACGATCAACATAAATCATGTATTTCAAGCAAGATCATGGTAAATTAATCAATAAATATGGCATATGATAATGAATTAAATCCGATCGTTGCAATAAGCATGATTTTGTAATTTTTATAGTCCAACCAAAGGTCATTTTGGGGTGACCCAAAACAATTCAAAATTTCTAAAGATTTCGAATTGAGGGTATAATAATGATCAATGAAATAAAGAGGATGATTTTATTCATTTTTTTTTATTATCTCTTTTTTTTTTTTTTTTAAAACAAAACAAGTTGAGCCCAATTCGGAAAACAAAATAAAATCAAAAGGCAACAATATGTTGCTGTTAGCAACATTTAAAAATGAGTATTCGATTTTTTTATTATTTTTTTTTTACTTCCTCCTTTTAAAAAAAAAAACCTTTTAATCTTTATTTATATATATATATATTTTTTAAAAAGAAAGCAAATTGAAAAATAATTCTTTGTAACAGATTACATGTTGCTGTCATCAAAATCCGACCTCATCCGTTATCGTCGAGATCAACCTTCGGCATTATTTAAAGAACAACAGAAACAATTGAATCTAAAAAAAACCAGAAACCCCCTCAACATGAAAATCCGAATCTCCAAAGCCGTATGTTTTTTATACAAACCCATTGGTAAAGCGAAGGCATCAAACAAATAACGTGCGAAGAACGGAACCGAGAGATCCAACAAAACAGAACTGCAGCATGTACAAGAACTCACGGAATTCATCGATAAATTCCTCGCCATCTTAGCGTTGAGATGAAAGAAAACTCCTTTTGGTTATTTGAACCTTTTATTTAAAAGAAAGCAGAAGAAATCGGGATTTAAATAACTCCCCTTACGTTCGAAATTGTAGTTGAAGGCTTCCAAAATAACAAAACTGATTTGAAGAAAAACTTCACCATTAATGGGATCGAGCATCAAAATGTTAAACGATGTCAAGAAAACACAGAGAGAGGTCAACGTCGAGCTGATTAAACAAGGGCTGATGATTCCAAATTTTGAGAAAAAAAAACTTGAGTTCTCTTTGAGGGCTGGGATCATAACTCGTTTAAATCGATCGGTTTTGAGAGGTTGAGCCGATCGATTTCTGGTTTTAACCAATCGGTTCCCAATGAGGACGACGAGATTTGAGTGAATTTCTTGAAGGGCCATCGACTTGCAACTTCATACTTAATCATCGAAAGAAAATGGCGATTTTCCTACGTCATACTCCGATCACCCATCGAAGAACCCATACCGATCGGTTTGAGATATTGAACCCGGTCGTTCTCTGTTAAAGAAGATGAGATGGGTATTGAAAAGGTTTTGAAAAAACAAAAGATGACTTTGTGCTAAAGCCACACCGCCCACTAATGATTGAAGCAATTTTTTTTTTTTTTTTTTTAAATATTTGACAAAAACGGTTTATGACTCTACGCCCCTTGCTGTTGTTAACAGCACCTCAACCCTTGTTTCATCTTCACATTTGCTGCCATACGTCCACAGAAACAAAAAATAAAAAAAAACTCTTTTTTTTTTATATGAAAAAAAAACTGCCACAGAATGGACCCACACATTATTTTAAAGAAAACAGATTGAATAACTTGGAAGAAAGGAAAAGAGAAAGAAAAAAGAAAAACTCCTTTTTAAAAAAAATAAATAAATAAATAAAGTAAACTCCGTAGTCCATTAATCATTATTTTATCCTTAATAAAATTATCCTTTTGAAACTTCGCATTATTTTAAGACATTCCGAATGTTCCTTTATTGAACCATAAGAATTAACATGTAGATCAAAGTGCTCCGAGTAGAATCAAATGATAAATGATGTACTAAAAATAATAAACAAATAATAAAAAAAAAATAACTAAGAATTAAAAATAAACTAAAACAAAAACTAGGTCATTGGCAATGCTCCCATACTTGGGGTTTTTCAAGTTTGATCCTCGAAAGTCCCCAGTGGAGTCGCCACTGAAAGGGCCCTCGATCCGCGGGGTGCACGGACCCGCTTTTGACCCTTGAGGTTTGGGAGTCACCACCTAGTTATTGTGGTCTAGGAACCAAACTGACTCTAACATGAATAAAAAGAACTAATCTACCATAAAAAAAATCTGAATTCGGGGATCATGTTACGAGGTTGGAAGGTGTTAGGCACCAACCCCGCCCGGCCAAAGCCGATCTCTACTAACTTCTCAAATATATCACATTGCTAAAAACCTAGATAAAAATAAAAATAAAAAATTTCATACATTTCCGATAGCAAGGATTTTGCTCCCTCAGATCTGACAAAAAGAGCTCCTTGTACTGTACTCCCTTGCGTCGTTCTGTCTACGGATTTGACTTCGGATCTCTTAGATCAAGGTATCTCCTTGTTTTTGAATCTGAACTATTCAAGTTTGTTGCGGATTTAGGGGTGTTTTTGGAGGGATTTTAGGGGTTTTCTAGACTAAAATTGAAGTGGGGATGTTAGGTAAAGAGTTGGAGCTCCAAAATTAGGTTTTATGGGGGGCTAGGGGAGCTTCTAGACCTACTTCTCTTAGGGTTTATGATTTGATACGAAAATAGGGTGTGAGCACCTCTATTTATAGATTTTTTTAGGGGTTGATTTGGATAGAGTTAGTATTTAATTAGAGTTCTTTTAATTAGAGTTGTGTTTTAGTTAGACTTCTTTTAGGTAGAATTGTGTTTTAATTAGAATTGTTTTAGGTAGAATTGTTTTTAAGTTAGAACTTTATTAGATAGAGTTATTATTTAATTAGAATTCTACTATGACTTTTGGTCTTATTCGATTGACTTTTAATGTTTTGACTTTAGTCTTAATTGATTGACTTTTAATATCTTGACTTTAGTCTTGCTTAATTGACTTCAATTTTGACTTTAGTCTCACTGGATTGACTTTAATACCTTGACTTCAGTCTTGCTTGATTTACTTTGATTTTTGGAGAACCCCCCCTCTAAAATATCTTTAATTCTTTGGACCCCTAAATGGAGGGGTCCTTAAAGAAATATCTCACGAACCCTCAACAATTTTACTTGAAAACCCGATTGATCGATTTCTTTGGTTCAAAATTTTAAATTAATTTCATTAATGTTTCACTTTAATTATTTAATGTTTTATTTATTAATTGTGAAATTACCGTTTTGCCCCCAGAGAGGACTTTTCACGTTTCAAGTCGGTTTTTAATGTTCGAGGATGTTTTAGAATCGATTTTTCGTAAGGAATTCAATGGAAATATTAGTTTTTATCATTTATGAAATTTTTTGTGTGAAATGGTTGTGAACTTTATGAGGGGCATTTTCGTAATTTTGTCAAATTATGTGAAAATTGGCGAAAATGATTTATTTGGTTTCGACTTGTTGTTTTATGTGTTTGAGAGAGTTTTCCTAAGTGTAACGTAGGCTCTAAGGTTGTTTTGAGGTTAGGGGTATTTTGGTAATTTGGTAGTATTTTAGTGATTTTTATCGTGAAGCTTCTTTTTGATCTGCAAGATGATGATTTCTATGTTTCTGGGATCGTATTTTCCTAGCGTAACGTGATTTCTAAGGTTTTGTCAATTCGAGATACCTCATCCGGATTTCTGAAACATATCTGGTAACAAAATAAAGCAATGGAATACACATCCATCATTGGGAATCATTGCGATCGGGTTGACGAGTTGATTAATCAGGCGAGTGCAAAAATAGGGTGTCTACATGTAGACACCCCAATTTGAATGGGCCCTCACTCGAAAGGGCCCAAAAATAGTGATTTTTTGATAAATTTGGTTAACGGGCCTCGAAGGCCCGATGCATTAAAATTTGACATTTTTTGACAAATCAAAGCCTCTAACACCTCTCAATGGGTTAGTGGGTCCACCAAAGAGCTCAGCATGCTCTGCTCCATTCAAATATTGGTTTTTCAACAAAATAGGCCAATGGGCCTCAAAGGCCCAAAAAATTAAAAAAGTGACAATTTCATTAAACCAAGGCCCTCAAGACCACCCAATGGTCTAAGGGACCCACCAAAAGGATCAGACCCATCCTATGATGTCCCAACCTTCAATGCTCCATGCTTACATCCAAAAAAATTGATAAAATCCTTCAACGGGCCCAAAAAGCCCGATTTTACTAACATGTGGCATTTTAATCGATTTAATAATTTCTAAAAATTCTAAAAAGATAAAAAATGAAAATGTGAGACTTGGGATGCCTACTCTTCACCTACCTTCTACCGCCCCACCTCCGAATTCGCAAACACCCTAAGCCCATCTGAGGCCCATGAACCCTCAATTCTCCAACAATCAATTTCCCACCTTACCCTATAACCTAAAATTTATCACATATCCCCTAAACCCTAAAAACTAGCCACTATCAAAAACCCTATCCAAAACAAACTCTATCCAATCCAAAATACATATAAACAATCTTCAAAACCCAAGTCCAATACACCAAAAGCCCACAAACCACTATCCACACCCCATTCATTATCCAACCCACAACCCTAACCCATTAACCACCACCCACATCAACCAATCACCCTCTCAACATCAAAAGATGACATATGTCATCATCCCCTCTCACCTCCCTCATCTAATCACCTACTCCCATCACCATTCTCTAACCAAATCATCTAAACCACATCACTTATCTCCAAAATCACCTCAACCCATACCCTACCCTAACCTAACCTATCCCCATTCATCAACCACCCACATCACAACCCATATTCTTCTCTCTAATCAGACAACCACCATCAACCAATCAACCAAACTCATTACCTCACCCTCTCATCATATGCCACATGTCTTCATCTTATTAATCCTCCCAAAAATCAATCTACCAACCTCTTACACTACCCATTCTCCTAAATCTAAACACCTCACCTCTTCAACCAACCTAACACTCCTTCTCTAAACAACTCTCTTATACCCCCACTCCTCCCATCAACCATCACTCATCTCACCCCACCAAACACTTTACCCAAATGGATTTAGGTAAGATCCAAACCATTTGGGTTAAAACACATCCTACTTTTCTCATTACATAAATACCCTCACTTTCATTCTAAATTTCATACCTCCCACCCCTAAAACCTATGTCATTATCCCTCCTTTCAAACTTTAACCCCATTATACCCCTAAACCTCATCCCAACACCTATAAATACCCCTCCCCTCATCCCAAAAATGGTTACCAAGTCTTATTAAAAAAAAATCTAATCTCTACTCATCTCTCTCCTACTCTCCTACTCTCACCATAACCTTAAAAAAAATACATACATACTCCCTCATAGCCTACTAAGAACTCAAGAGAAGTCAAGAAGAAGAAGAAGAAGAAAAGAAGATCAAGAGTACAAAGTGGGTCCGAAGTACACCCCCCCTCTCCCTCTCTCTATCCTCTCCTTCTCCTTCTTCTAATATCTCCTTCTTCTCTTTTATTTTTATTTTAAATGAGTAGTCCCTACGGCAAATGATTCATTAGGATCATCTCCTTCCATGAGATGATCCTACGATCGAGCCAAAAGCGAACCCCTATCGAGGGTACAAATACACCCACGTGGCACCTTGTTTTCTAATTTTCTTTAAAATCAAAATGACCGAATTGTGTTGAGATTACCACCACTTGACTAGGAGAAAGGGGTGCCTAACACCTTCCCCTTTCTCCAACCGAGCCACTTGCCCGAATCCCTAGGTTCGATTAGTTCCTTATCCATCGTGAGTCACTAATGCTAAAAATGTCATTTTTTAAAAATATCCATCGGGTGATCATTCACACCCACTTACAATATGAATGGTGGCGTCTCTAAATTTTAGTAGATGTGGCCGTTGTAATGACGAAAACCACGTATCTACAATTAATAAAAAAAAAATATTACTTAGCAAATTACGACGGTTTCCTCAATACTGGCGGAGAGTGTCCTTATATGAGTTTTCTTATTATTCCTCTATCACTAGATCTGTTTCTAATATCCAAATTAAAGTATCTTTCGTCTAGATCTGAGTATTTTCTATATTTTTTGAAGGATTTGTAGATATTTTTGAAAGGTTTCTGAGAGTTTTTTGAACCAAAACTAGGGTTTGGATGATAAGTAAAGAGTTAGGATTTCAAAATTAGGGCTTGGAGAAGGCTAGGGGGACTTTTTGACCTACTTTTTCTAGGGTTTATTTTGACCTGCGAAATTAGGTTGTGGAGACTTCTATTTATAGATTTTTTTGGAGGAATTAGGATTTGACTAGGTTTCCTTTTAGATAAGATAAGGTTGTTTAATTAGAGTTTTGACTTAAGTCTTATAAGATTGACTAGGCTTCTTTAGATTAGGGTTTTAATTAGGATTTTGACTTAAGTTAACTAAGATTGACTTGGTATTTTAAATTAAGTTTTTAAATCTTGCGTACTATGAAAGAATATATTTTTAATTTTTGTGGGGAACCCCCTAATTATATCTTTAATTATTTGGACCACCAGATGGAAGGGTCTATTAATAAATATCAGGGGGCTCCATGTAAATAAGTGGGCAACCATCAACAATTTTGCTTGAGAGCTTGATTGATAAATTTTCTTTATTCAGATCTTTTGATTAATTTATTAGGGTTTCACTTTAAATTTTTAAATATTTTTTGTATTAATTTCGAAATTTAAAATTTGTACAGTTGAAAAATTATAGTTTTACCCCTGAAGAGAACTTTTGCATTTCAAGTCGATTTTCGATGTTTCGAGATGTTTTAGAATTAGTTTCTCATAAGGAATTTAATGGGATTATGGGTTTGTATCATTTATGGATTTTTGGTATGAAATGATCGTGGACCCTATGAAGGGTATTTTCATAATTTTATCAAATTTGATGAAATTGGTGGAATGGTTTATTTGATTTCAATTTGTTTTTTTATGGATTCGAAAAGGTTTTCTTAAGCGTAAGGTGGGCTCTAAGGATGTTTTGATGTTAGGGGTATTTTGGTAATTTATTCATCTTTTAGTGATTTTTATCGTAAAGCTTTTTTTCGTCTGAAAAATGATGATTTCTATGCTTTGGGGTCATATTTTCCTAACGCAGCGTGATTTCTACAGTTTTGTTAGTTTGAGATACCTCATCCGAATTTTTGAAACATATCTAACAACAAATAAAGCATTGGAATAATCATCCATCATTGGAAATCGTCGCGATTGGGTTGACGAGTTGAATAATCAGGCGAGTACAAAAATACGGTGTCTACAAGAAGAAATATCCTAAGTGAATCTAAGATGTTCTATTAATAACCTTTAAGCGATACAAGAAGTGGAAGATAGTGAAATAAATGTTAAGGTGACTTTTAAGAGGTCCAAAGGTCTTTGAGAAATTTGAGCTACGAAAAGGAATATGGCTAATTTGACCTTTAAGATGTCCAAAGGTCTTTGAGAGATCTGAACTACAAAGGGAAATACAACTAATTTGACCTTTAAGAGGTTCAATGATACAAATAACATCTTGTTGTTGCATCGAAACATATAAATGTTGACTAATCTGGCTAACGTTGAACTTGGTAAAATGAAATGGTTGAATAATTGAAAAATCAGATTATTCAGGAATACACATTGAATGCTGAGATTACGCATTGAATTTCTGGTAGTGGATCCATAATCAAAAAAGTGTTTGTGATTGTTCCAGAAGAAATGAAACAAAAGATACGGTAGAACTAGGACAGTTAACTATGAAAAGAAATGCAACTAATTTAACCTTTAAGATGTCCAAAGATTTTGAGAGACCTAAATTACAGAAAGGAAATGAGATATTGTAAATTTGAGCTATAGAAATGAAGATAGGTCATTGCCCAGACCTTTTAACATTAAAGCTCTATCTAGGGTGACCTTTAAGAGGTCCAGAAATCTTTAAGACATCCGAACTATGAAATGAAATGCAAGCTAATTTGACTTTTAAGAGGTCCAAAGGTCTTTAAGAGACCCAATTTATGAAAATGTCTTAAATGAAGAAGACACAAAGGAAAAGATCTCTTGTATGGATGGTATGCCTAGACCATTGAGTAGGGCGCT
>NW_028237309.1:0-32454 GCF_017979445.1 Akebia trifoliata
AAAGGTTTATCAATGTTTAGACGGTTTATTTGTATTTAGATGGTCAGATAGTTTATCAGTACTCAAACTGTCAAATAGGTTCATCAATTCACAAGATTTATCAATGTTCAGATGGTCAAACAATTATTTGTGTTTAGACGGATATAATAGATCATTTTCCAATTCACCATTGTTCATGGATTCAAGTCCTTTAGATTCATTCAAATCTTCTCCAACCAATCAATGATACCATATATCTAATTTAAATTCACTTTAAATTATAAATCAAAGTCCAATCCCTTTCTCTGTGATACATCCGAACAAAGATTGAATGCCTAATCCCTAGCAACTCTTTTCCATTGAAATATCTCTCAACCATACTAAATTCACATAATTATATCTCAACCATTTAAGTTCAACTAAATCAATTCCTAACTAACCTTGTGCACTTATCCAAAAATTTCTCAGGTTGCAATAATTATTCGTCTCCGTATTAATGACTTACCTTTCACTTTAAGCATCCTAAACTATTCAGAACATTTTCCATCAACCATATGACTCTTGTGTAATAAACATCGTCTTATCTAACACACACCACATATATAACAATAAGGCTAATTCTTTCTTACAAGTCTCCACCAGTCCAATAGTAACTATAACTCACCAATAGCTTTAATTTTCATCACACCTAATCTTTAAAGCGTCATCTACAATCTTTAAGAACATCTAATACCAATACTAACTATAACTCACTAATAGCTTTCATTTTCATTATACTCAATTTTTAATAGACCATCAACAATCTTCAAATTAATCCGTAGTAAAATTTTACAGAGTATGACAATTCCTCAAACACTTTAAACTGCACCAACAATAATTCACTTAAGTTTGGCAATTTTACAAACACCTAATATGTGATTCATCTAACCATAAATCAACCATCAACTCACAATCTAAGCATCACTTAACTATCTATGAATATCATTAGAAAAAAACAACAACTTATAATATAAATCTAAAATCAACTAAACCCTAAAACTAAAACTAATTACTTATTATTTTTTCAATCTTGATGCCAAAACCCCAAATTATGGAGCATCTTCCTTTCCTTTCCTTTATCTTCTTCTTCTTTGGTTCTATTTTTAGAGTTCTCAACACTCCTTGTAGGCATCAAAATTTTAAATTGATCCTTACATCTTTCACAAATCCAAATTGAGCCCATTAGTTGGGAACGTGCCTTTTAATATTTGGATTTTTGCAGATAAAGCCCATGATCCAATAAATCTAAGTGGCCAACATTAAGTATTGGGCCCATACACCCCAACAAACATGTTAGCCCATGGTAAAGTCCAAAACTCATCAGACTAATAATCGAATAGTATTTAAACCAGTTATGTAAAAATCCATCTAAGAAAGGTGCATAATTAGAAATACTTCCCTCCCCTAAGTCTATAAATACAAAAGCCTTGCTCATTTGGAGAAGACCTGGATCACTTTCTCTCAGAAGATAGAAGCTTTTCCTCTAGAGAAGAAGAAGTTATCGAACTTTCCTTTAGAGACTAAGCAAAGTTCTTCAAGAAAGACTGAAATTCAATTAAAGAGAAGATCAAGCCTAAAAGTCCTTTTTGAAAGACCAAACAATCTTTCTCAACTGATGAAAGCGCATGTGACACTCTTGAAATACTAACGTAAAATCTCATGTTATATCTCGAGACACTAGGTGGCGCCTAAAAATTTTAGTATGTTTTCTTCTGTTCATGTTAGCATTCCAAGGTACTTAAATATCTATTTCACCTAATAAACGATATCAATAATACCCTGTATATATATACATAAATAATAAAGCAGTGAAACTCTAACTACATTTACTATCGTTGAGATTCTATAACTGGATAGTTCCAAGTCGGGACATTGTGTTCCAATGTTTCACCGGTGTGAAATCGCATCATTAATTCCTAATTTTGTGATCGGTCGTTGCAACTTACCATACTTGGGTGACCATTTATCCAACTTAGGTTGGTTGTTTGACGTGACCATAATAGATAGGTTGTAACACCCCGGATTTTCGACTCATATCTCGAGGAAATTAAATGGTGAGATTCGGAGGGAAATATCGAATGAAAGACTTAGAGTAAAATACTCGAATATTGCTATGATTAATTTTGAGGAAAATCGACTTCGCCATTAAATTCAAAAGGATCGAAATATATACTTTAGCCTATAAGCAAGTTTGAATCCAAGTTTGAGTGAAAAAGTTAATAAATCCTCGAATTTCGCGTCGAGTGGGACCCATACAGTAAAATTTTCGTTAGAGGGAGAATCAGGAAAATTCGACATTACCATTAGATCCGTAGCGAAAAATTATTCAAAATGGAATACTCGTTTGTCATTTTCCGAGTCCGAATAGTTAAGTTACGATCGAAACTAGAAATAAGGGGGAAATTACAAGTATGCCCCTCAGCTTTATTATAAAAAGGGATCTGATTTCTTTTATTTCATTTTCCTCTTCTTCTCTAAGAAAACCCCAAATGACAGCCACTTCTCCACCCTAGGGTTTCAACCCATTCCCATCAAGTTCTAGTCCGAACGAAGCCGAGTTGAACTTCGACGAAGAAGACAAAGTTGTCGGCTACGACAATAGCTACAACCTCACCCTCCTTGTTAACCCATTCTCATTTGTTTGCCCTATCCTCCATCAAAACCCAGCCGTGTGGTTCGAGTGAATCCCAACACATCTTCATCGAGGGTTCCATCGAGTAAGAGTTAGGCCCCCCATTCATTGTAGAAGCAAAGGAGTGCCGTCGTCAAAGGGGATTGCAAACCCTAGCTCACTTTGCATCAAACTCAACTCAACACCAACTCCTTCACCACCAACTTTGATCCTTATACGAGTTCATTGCTTTCGGCGTCCACAAACAAGTAAGGGACTTCCG
Organism: Akebia trifoliata; assembly: GCF_017979445.1. Taxonomy (NCBI): domain Eukaryota; kingdom Viridiplantae; phylum Streptophyta; class Magnoliopsida; order Ranunculales; family Lardizabalaceae; genus Akebia; species Akebia trifoliata. Next base: position 2,913 of record NW_028237309.1, read on the forward strand.
ATTCTTATTGGTAGCTTTAGATTTCCGAAATGTGCATTTAGGGTTTTGAAACAAAACTTGTTGTTTGCATTTAAATCGTAGAAATTTGTGTTTGATTTCAAATTCATGGTAGAAGTAGGTGTTTTGTTTATGCTTTATCGAATTTTGATAACAAAATCGTGGGTGGGTCGAATGATTCGAAGAATGGAAGAAGAAATCGAGAAAGGGATCGAAAAACCCAAAAGTCGCGAGTGAGGTTCAGGCTGTAGGTGGGAAGGGTCGGTGCCACCGGCACCTGCCGAAGGCATTCTGTCGGTTCCACCGACAGAATGAAGCTTCTGCCACCGACGAAGTTAAACAGCGCGAGAAATTTTACACTGTCGGCAGGACCGTCGGTCCCACCGACATCTGCCGATGTATATTCTGTCGGTTCCACCGACAGCATCCTGGTTCTGCCACCGACAGCCACCGATAGACACAGTTTTGATCAGAACAGTGTTATGACTCTTGGCTTGACCTCCTCACACCTTATACACAATTTCTCACCCTTTATTTCTTTAAAAACATTTAAGTAAATGTCCTCTTTAATTTTTACTTTCCATTTACTTTACTTTAAGTAAATGTCCTCTTTAATTTTTACTTTCCATTTACTTTAAGTTCTTTAATGAAATTAAGGTTTTACCCCCCATTTCGGAACAATGGGAATGGTTTTAAGATCCAAATCTCAAAGGATCAAAATCCGAATTTTGGTTTAAAGAACAAAACGTAATTTTCGACGTTTTCGGCAAGTTTTCAAAATGAAATAACTTTCGCGTTTCTTTGAATTAGATTACAAAAACTATATGGTGTCGAATCTCATGATCGAGACTTTCATTTCGAAAAACCCGTTTTCAATTTCGAAAACTTTGAAAAGTTGAGTTTCTGACACTTAGCCAAATTTTCACCAGCTTTCTCTATTTTTAACAGCCTTGGTCCCGAGCATCGCTGGGACTTTATTTTTAAATAAACTTTGAGGGTCTTTAATGGAAAGACCAAAAGAATGACTTTGAAATATTGAAAATGGATGGTCGATGTGAAAAGATGAAAAGTGAGAATGTCGAGAGAATGGGAAAAGGGAATGAACGGTAAAATGTCAGAATCACACCCGAGGGGTGATGTCTACATTTTACATTGTATGTTGTGTGTAGGTTGGTGAAAGGATATCCAGGTTATTAATGAAAGGGTTGCATGTTTATTTCCGATTATGTTAGCGCTTGCGCTGAGTACTGTTATTTATTTTAGGCCGATTGGCCACGGTTGCATGGTAGGAACTGGATATCCGTTCTCAACCCTGTTCTGTTAATTTCTCTTTTGTTTTAAATGAAAAATCATATATGTACGTAGCTATTTTGTGAGCTGTTAAAGGGTTTGTGAATGCCTGAAGGGATAGTGTGTCACATCATCCGGAGGGGTGCACTATCCTGGGATGTACGGTAGGGACCACCAAACTCATACGTGGTATGGGACGAGTATGAGAGTGGAGTCACAACTGGAATCTGGGTCCATTCCTTTCTTATCTTTACCAGTGAACGTGTTTTGTAAAGGTGGTCGTATACGAGTGGAGTGTCTTTTGGGAATTACATGCTCGCCTGATAGGCATAGACGAAGATGATTAGTCAGTGATCACTAACAATCTAGTAGTAGTCGAACGTTCTGACACATCGAAAAGAGACCCATTGCTTACGGTCACGTCAAACGGCCAGCCTGAGCCGGATAAATGGTCACCAGTGTGGTAAGCGCAGCGACCGACCACAAAATCAGGAACTAAAAGCCAGATTTATGTTGTAATATCATGTCCTGACTAGGAGCGATCCAGTCGTGAATCCCAACTCTTTAATTCCAATACTCCACCACTTGTAGTATGTATCTGTTGTTATCTTTCGAATTATAAATGAGAAGCATGTCTATTATTTCAATGTTGGCAATCTTATTTGCATAAAATGAAAAATGTATGATGAGTATGGATGATTGATGCTTTGTGTAATTTTTAAAACTGTTTAGTTGCTCATCCCTGGCTATACGTACCAGTTGATCGTATTTTATCTTGTAAAACTTTGCATGTATTAAAATGTTCAGTATGCTTTATTCGATCATGCTTAGGAAGGGTTATTAGTAGGAATTGACTGTGGACTTGCTGGGTAACCTTCGTTACTCACCCTTTCCTTCCTATTTTTTTAGTTTCAGCACTTGCAGCTGTCGAGGCAGGCGTAGAGGCAGTAATTGAGGAGTATCTGGTCGATCAGATTTTATTGCCTGGTGAGCACTAGGGCCACATCCCTTAGTGTTGTCAGTTTCATCCAGGATGTATGTAGTTTCTGGATTTGAGAGTTTAGGCCTATGTTAGAGTGAGAGTGTTTTGGTAAGCCTGTATATTGATAAATCTTCCGCACTCTGATCTACTTACATGTTAGATGTAATTAGTCTTCCGCTGTTATTTTCTTGTATCTACATTTTTATATACAGGTTTTGTTATAAATTGGTTTATCAGGTTTGAGTTCCGTGAAACGCTAACATAAACAGAGGAGACCATGCCGAAATTTCGAGGTGCCACCTAGTACCTTGGGATTTGGCCTTGGGATTTGTGTTAGCGTTTGGCGGGGCGCCACAGGTATTTTCTCAACATGTCAAGATGTTCAACTACTTTAAATTGTTAGTAATCATTGACTAGCCATCTTCATCTATAGCTATTAGGCATGCATGTGATTCCCATTATACCTCCACACTTTTATATTACACGTTCACTAAAAATGATAGAAATGAATAAACTCGGATTCCAATTGTGACACCATTCTCATACGTGTCACATACCACGTATGAGCTTAGTTGTCCCTATCGCATATCCTAAGATAGTATATCACTTTGGATGATATGACGGACTATCCCTTCAAGTATTCGCAAACTCTTTAATAGTTCACAAAATAGATACATGTACATATCAAATTTTTTTCTTTGAAAATAAATTAGAAATTAATATTTCAGAGTTGAGAATGGATATCTAATTTCCTACCGTGCAATAATGCCTACCCAAGTTAAATTAAATAATAGTACAGTACAATGCAATCTTGCACAAATTTAAACAGTGTCTCGCGCTAATTAAAAGTAAATAAACATACAAGTCATCTCGTGACAACAGAAATTAAATTAACTATGGATATTCATTCATTAACCCATACATATCACAATAATGTAAAATACAGATATCACCCATCGGGTGTGATTCTGACCTTTTATCGTTTCATCTACTTTTTTCTTTTTTCGGTATTAGTACTTTTCAAACTTTTGATATTTGTCAAATCAATGTAACTTCTTTTAATATCAAATCAATTTTTAACTTTTAAAATTTACTTTATCATTTAAATTGAAAATTTATAAAATTTAGATCAAAGCGGGATTCTAGTAATGGTATAGATTTCCATGTTTCGTCCATTATTTAATAAAATGTCACACCCACAATAAATTGTTATAAAATACAATTAAATACATCAAACACATATATTTCTCATGAATTTGAAATAAACAAAGAAAATCCTACGTTTTAAAACAAAATCGTAAAATTGATAAAAATTCTAAATTCATTTTTGAAACCTATAATTACTAATAAGAATCATAAGTCCCCTACCTATCGTTGGTCGTTAGAAGCAAGAATGGGGACAGAACTCGATGCAAACAAGATGAAAATCGAGGCAAACTGAACTTGGATGTGATAAATTTTGAAATGAAACCTGTGGTTTCGAAGATCTCGACAATGACGTCTTTTTTTCCTTCTTTGACAGTTGACGGTTTGGACTCTAAGTCGATGAAATTTTGAGATGAAAATGTCGAAACTAACTATGTGGTTCAACTAATTTTTGAAGAAAAATAGAGAAGGAGAAGAAAAAAAGAAAAAAAAAAGTGATTCGATGAATTCGTAGTGTTCGACGTTGTGGACAAATTTTCCTTCTTTGTTGATGGTCAACGGGGTCCTAGTCGAGACAAAAATTCAACGCAAAGTGGTTGAAAAATCGAAGTTTTTAAGTCGGTTATGGTTGTTGGTCTTTTATGCTTGGAGAAGAAAATGATAAATAAAAGAAAAATATAAAGCATTTTTATAAAGTAAATGTGGGATGAAACCAGTATTTTTAAACTTATTTCTATTTTGACAATAATTTGACTTTTTGGCTTGGAAACTGACGAGTGAATACTCTATTTTTCATAATTTTTCGTTGCATACCTAATAGTGTAATCAGATTCTTCAAATTCTTGTTCTAACACAAATTCACTCTTTAGCCCCGTTTGACTCGAAAATCGAAGATTTGAAACTTTTCTATTCGAACTCGAATTTGAGTGTGCTTACAGGTTAAAGTATGTTTTTTGATCATTTAAATCTAACGGTGAGATTAGATTTCATTAAAAGTGAATAGAACAAAATGTGCAAGTTTTACCCAAAATCCCACATTTTGAATTTTTTCAAAATTCCACTATTTGATTTTCCTCAAGATATGAATTAAAAACTTGGGATATTACAACGCTTCAACCCCTTTTTCATACAAAAAGTAAAATAAATTGTGAGAATTTTTTGAAAATTGGGAGTTGCCACATATTTTAGGTCTAGGATCCATAATATAACTCCAAAATAGATTCAGAATGGTCCACGGGTAAAAAATACGAGCAAGGGGTCGAGTTACGAGTTTCTTGTAACGTCTTCTCCTCTTCTCTCCCTGTTTTTTGTAAGATATGCAACGGTTCACTCCATTGTGCACGTTCAACTGAAGTTGCTGTTCGATTTAATTCTCCTCATAAACTCTCTCTCTCTCTCTCTCGCTCTCTCTCTTTCTGTATTTCTTCTTCATTTTCTCGATCTCACGATTTTGGGCAGGGATAGGGACAAGTGGGTTCGTCTGATCGGATCAGTGAAGATAAGCATCCAAAATCTGAAGAAGGATATGAACGGATGCAGAGAGGCAGTGACTCAGATCTTGGCGAGATGAACTTACACACATTCGAGTGGGAATCATCCAAGTTCGGGTGAATGGTATTGCAGACACTCCATATTTGCACTCACCTAATTAATCAACTCGTCAACCCGATTGCAATGGTTCCCAATGATGGATGAATATTCCAATACTCTATTTTGTTACTAGATATGTTTCAGAAATTCGGATGAGGTATCTCAAACTAACAAAACTGTAGAACCACGCTACGCTAGAAAAATATAACCCCAAAGACATAGAAATCATCATTTTTCAGACAAAAAAGCTTTACGATAAAAATCACTAAAAAATAATTAAATTATCAAAATACCCCTAACATCAAAACATCCTTAGAGCCCATATTACGCTTAGGAAAATCCTTTCAAACACATAAAATAACAAAATGAAATCAAATAAACCATTCTGCCATTTTTCACCAAATTCTATAAAATTATGAAAATGCCTTTCATAGGGTTCACAATTGTTTCATGCAAAAAAACTCGTAAATGATACAAACTCATAATCCCATTGAATTTCTTACGAAAAATCGATTCCAAAACATCTCGGAACATCGAAAAATGACTTGAAACGCAAAAGTTCTCTTCAGGGGCAAAATGATAATTTTAAATTTTAAAATATTTTAAATTTAAAAATTAATAAATAAAAAATTAATTAACGTAAAGTGAAATATTAATAAAATTAATTTAAAATTTTGAACCAAGAAAATTAATCAATCAAGCCCTTAGGCAAAATTGTTGATGGTTGCCTACTTATATAAGTGGAACCCCCTGATATTTATTAAAAGACCCTTCCGTCTGAGGGTCCAAATAATTAAAGATAAGGGGTTCTCCACAAAACTTAAAAATATATTATTTCATTGTACGTAAGAATTAAAACCATAATCTTATTAATATTTAAAGAAACCTAGTCAATCAAATAAGACTTAAGTCAAAACCTTAATTAAAATCCTAATCTAAAGAAACCTAGTCAATCAAATAAGACTTAAGTCAAAATCCTAATTCACCTTATCTAAAAGGAGACCTAATCAAGCCCTAATTCTTCCAAAAAAATCTATAAATAGGAGCCTAGGAGCCACCAAAATCTAATTTCGCAGGTCAAAATATACCCTAGAAAAATTAGGTCAAAAAGTCCCCCTAACCTTCCCCAAACCCTGATTTTGAAATCCTAACTCCCTACCTATCATCCAAACCCCAGTTTTTACTCAAAACACATCTAGAAACCCTTCAAAAAGACCTAAAAATTAATCAAAAAATTTTAAAAATACTCAGATCTAAGAGGAAGATACCTCAACTTAGATATTAGAAGTAGATCCAGTAACGGAAACAAAGTAAGGAATCTCATACGAGGAGTCTCTCAGTCAGCTCTGAGGGAACAAATCATTGCGATCATCTAGGTATACATTTTATTTTTTTCTTTTGTTTTATTTATTTATATTAGGTCTTTAGCAATGTAATCATTTTTTGGAAAATAGTAAATACCGGTGTTTGCCGGGTGGGGTTGGTGTCCAACACCTTCCAACCCCGTAACGTAATCCCCGGACATAGTTTCTTTTTATTCATAGATTAGTTGCTTTTATCTATTTAGAGTCAATGTTCGGTTCCTAAAGCGTAATAGCTAAGTAGCGACTCCTAAATCTCAAAAATCAAAAGCGGATCTACACACCCCGCGGATTGAGGACGCTTTCAGTGGCGACTTCACTGGGCATTATTGAGGATCAGACTTGAAAAGTCCCAAGTATGGGAGCATTGCCAGAAAGACCTAGTTTTTTATTTTATTTGTTTATTTATTCATTTTTTATATTTTTGTTTTGTTTTTTTTTTTTGCATCATTTGATTAGATTTTAGGTATTTATTTTTGAAATTTTTTTTCTTTCTATGATGCAATTGGGGTCACATTTGGTGATCCATAATAATTTTAAATTTTAAAAAAAAAAGAATAATGGAATGAGGATATAATAGTGATACCCTCCCAATTCATTAATGACTTTTCCAAAGCTAAAAATTGGGTGTGCGTGTTTGTTTTGGTAACAAAATTAAACACAAAACAAGTGTGTGCCATTAGCAAAGAAAATAAAAAAATAATAATAATAATAATAAAATTCTTAAAGAAGGCTGATGTGTGTGGTGAAGGAGGGCATAAAAAAGAAAGTATTGTTTTTATCTTTCTTCTGTGAAAAAAATCCTTGATGCTGAAGTGTAGGCTAAACGGGATATAAAAAAAAAGATAAAAAATTCAAAATCATTTTTCTCTTGTTGATGTTAGGAAATTGAGATCTTGTCGGATTAATTGGAGAAGATTCTTCGGATTTTCTAGAAGAGAGTTTCTTTTAGAGATCGAAATCAACGAGCGTTAGATGACCATTTTCTTGAATCATCATGTGTTCTGGCTTCAAATCTCTGCAACCCATAAAAAAGCTAATTCAATTATATTTGATTCGTTCTTTAGTTGTTTTAGAAAAATTAGATACTTGTAAAAATGGAGATCATCTCCATGGACTCCACTACAACTTCCACAACACAAGGTCCAAGGTTTCTTAAATTCCTTCTCCATCGCCACTACCGTTTTTCTTCTTCCACAGTCATCTCTCTTTAATCTACGACTTAGCTTTTAAATCATCTTCCTCAATCGAATTTCTTTCAATTATAGTAGGAATTTCTCTTGTAGACCCCATTGCACCACCGATCATTTGACCGAACTTGTTCAGATTTGTTCCTTGTAGTCCGCCTCGAAACAAGAGGCATACAAAGAAGAGATCTTTAGCTGGAAATTCCTAGAATGGAGAAGAAGAGGGGTTCTTCAGTAACAGAGATCACATAGAGAGAAGCAATGGGGGATGATGATGCTTGGGAGTAATTTTTCGAATTGACTTTTCAGTTGGAAACAGAGCAGTGGCCACATAAGATCAACTGTTATGTAGAGAAGAAGAAATCTGAGAAAGGGAAAGGGGCAATGTTTGTTGTGCTGAGAGTAAGGGGAGAGATTGAGTGGTGTGTGGATGTGTGATTTTGTGTATGACGGCAGCAACATAATAATAAATAAATAAAAAGAGTTGAGTATTTCATGTGTGCTGGCAGCAACACAAAAATGGTTGTGAGTGTTGTGTGTGTTGCCAAAGAAATTGTTTCATAAAGTTTTTGAACGAATTATGATTGGGCATGTGTGCTAGCAGCAATACAAGTTGTGAGTGTTGTGTGTGCAGCCAAAGATAAATTGTTTCATGAAGTTTTTTTAACGAATCATGAGAGGGTCCCACCCTAAATTTTGAAAATCAAATTCTTTACTGAGGATTTTTTACCACAACGGTATAACCTAACTCACTTACTAAGATTTTACTTTTACTATGGGTCATTAAGCTCATACGTAGCATGAACCAATGTCACCAATGCAATGTATTTTGAAAGAAAAATTTTCAATATATATATATTCTCTCTTTCAATGTAGAATATTAGGACTCTATATACTTGGATCTCAGATTATTATTTTTTAATATTATTTTTGGATCCAAATATTTTGTTTGAAATTTAGAAAGCCATGGCATTGGATTATCAATCACACGGGCCCAATGACTCTTTGTAAAATTTTAAATCTTAATGTGGTAGTCAAAGTAACCTGAGTTCTCATTAAGAAGTTTGTTGAGTAACAATTTTTTTTTTAATAATTAAAAAAAAAAGACATCGCTCCTTATTTCTACAATTATTAATCTATCATCAATTCAATGTTCATTGAAATCCCAATTTGTTTTGGGTCACCCAAAGCGATCCTTGATTGGACCATAGATAAAAAAAAATACATTTTGTGTGCCTATGTCAATATTGGACATGATTGATAATTCCTTGTGTTATATTGATTGACTGTCCATCTAATATGCTATGATTTGATTGATATATTTCTATGATGTGCATGCTTTAATCTCGAATTGGATGTTTTGAATATTTTTTTATTTCTTGATCAATATTTATTTGATATCCATATGTTGATGATTTGATGAGGTCCACGGCCCCATTTATTTGAAAAATGCCCCGGGCACACCCCACTCTATTTTGCACACACCACTAGCACGTTTATTTATTGCATTACATGCTTGTATGTCCTTTATAACCAACGTGGCACTAGTGTATGGCCCGGTCTCCTCGTGAGATATGACGTCATGCATGAAAACCACAACTCCAGTCACGTACCTTTATAGTATATAAAACTGGGGCATCAGTACCGTTCGATCAGGTGACACTGAAAGGTATATCGATGCACTCAGGCTGGAACAACCTGAGTCTTTGTCCTATTGTAAGCCGCAAAGTCACATGTCCCAATTGCCAACCCTAGACTCGTACTTATACGGTATATCAAAGTTAATCTTAGTTCACCAATTTCACTTCTTGGTTAAAATCAGTGTCTAAGTGAGATCCTGCTCTAATGTACTATGATACAAGGGGGATAGACTACGTCTATTCTAGAAGATATGTGACTTAAGAGTGCCCTTTCTCAGCATTGTGCGCCACTTCTCAATCGGGGATTAAACTGGCTGTTTTTTGACTTCAGAGATTTGAGTTTGAGTTTTGGATTATCACCTATACAGTATATCAAACCAAGTCACCACGTACTATCTGATTAAGTACGCTCGAGAGGTATATAGGTGTACTTGGGCAAGGGTGACCAGATAAATAGCATTGCATGTAGTAAACCAAAAGTCTAGAAACATCCCTATAAGTCACGACTCGAACTTATCATGAGTGTTTTCGGGTTGCTTTTCGAAAATAGACTTTACAAATGTTGAGATCATGAAGTTACAATTTTGTCCTCAAGTCAAATTTTGTGTTTAATTTAACTTTAGGCAATCAAACTTTTGGATGCACCAACCCAATAAATAATCCATTTTAAATGACCTAGTCCATCTCGATCCAATAATCACGATGGACCGGATCATTCAGATCAAAATGGTATTTAAAAAATTTTCTAATTCGGGTCCCAATCCATTTCAAAAGAAGAAAAATATTTTTCCAAAGGAAAAGAAAATGAAAAAATGATTTGCAAAAAAAAAAGTTTAAATTAGATTTGTTTAAATTTATTATTCAATGAAAATATTACTTGTCAATGATTTTCAATAATTCAATAAAATCATTTTTCCTTTAAAAATAATCATTGCATGAATGAATTATTTAATGGATTGGTGCACAGAATTCAATAAAATCTCAGGGTTTATTTAAAATATTATCAAGGGGGTAACACTAAAATTGATAATCCACTTTCGATAGGGTTCAGGGTTATCATTGCACCAAAGCTCAATCGTCCATCGCCTAGCCAGGGTTATAAGTCCGGTCAGTAGAACGAACGTCAGTACCAAGTCAACAGTCCGAAATAATCCCAAAATCCCTCAAAATTACAAAATTACACAGTTGTTCCTTGAAGATCACAATGCCTCAGTCCTACCGGTTGTAAGCAATGTCTCAGTCCTTAGTCCTAATCAAGCCCATTGTGGATACTTGTCTTGAGTTTTCATGAGTCATTTGGGTTAGCTCGAGTCTATCTCTTTTATTTATGTGAGTCGAGTTCATTTGCCAAGTCTAGAACAGCGTCTGTCACCCCATTTGAATAAATGAAATTTTTTAATACCTCGAGCGCATTAACGAATTAACTAATAATCTGACAGATTTCTCTCCTCTACAAGAAGATAAGAGTCGGGCTCAACCTTTAATTGAGAAAACAAAAGTCATTGACCTCGGAACAAAAAAATAATTCCTAAGAAATTCAAATAGAAATCATCCTATCCCTAGAGGAATACGAAGGGATAATGAATTTACTCAGAAATTTCAAAAAACTAGTTCACGTAATCCTATGAGGACACGTTAGGTGTAAGCTTGGTGAAAGCGCCCTCGATCCGCGGGGTGCGCGGATCCGCTTTTGACCCTTGAGGTTTGGGAGTCGCCACCTAGTTGTTATGGTCTAGGAACCAAACTGACTCTAACATGGATAAAAAGAACTAATCTACTATAAAAAATCTGAATTCGGGGATCAAGTTACGGGGTTGGAAGGTGTTAGGCACCAACCCCGCCCGGCCAAAGCCGGTCTCTACTAAATTCCCAAGTAAATTACATTGCTAAAACCTAGATAAGAAAATAAATAAGAATAAAAAAAAATACCTTTCCGATGCAAGGACTTTACTCCCTCAGATCTGACAAAAGAGCTCCTTGTACCGTGCTCCCTTGCTACGTTCTGTTTCCGGATTTGTCTTTGGATCTCCGAGGACAAGGTATCTCCTTGCTTTTGAATTTGAACTCTTCAAGTTCGTTGCGGATTTGGGGATGTTTTTAGAAGGCTTTTGGGTGTTTTCTAGACTAAAATTGAAGGAGGGATGTTAGTTAAGGAGTTGGGGCTCCAAAACTAGGGTTTATGGGGGGCTAGGGGAGCTTCTAGACCTTCTTCTCCTAGGGTTTATGATTTGATACGAAAATAGGGTGTGAGCACTTCTATTTATAGATGTTTTTAGGGGTTGATTTGGATAGAGTTAGTGTTTAATTAGAGATCTTTTAATTAGAGTTGTGTTTTAGTTTGACTTGTTTTAGGTAGAATTGTATTTTAATTAGAATTGTTTTAGGTAGAATTGTGTTTTAATTCAAATTGTTTTAGGTAGAATTGTTTTTAAGTTAGAACTCTATTAGATAGAGTTATTAATCAATTATAATTCTATTATGACTTTTGGTCTTATTTGATTGACTTTTAATGTTTTGACTTTAGTCTTAATTGATTGACTTTCAATATTTTGACTTCAGTCTTGCTTAATTGACTTTAATTTTGACTTCAGTCTCACATAATTGACTTTAATACCTTGACTTCAGTCTTTCTTGATTGATTTTAATTTTTGGAGAAGACCCCTCCATTATTTCTTTAATTCTTTGGACCCCCAAATGGAGGGGTCCTTAAAGAAATATCCCACGAACCCTCAACGATTTTGCCTGAGAGTCCGATTGATCGATTTTTTAGGTTCAAAATTTTAAATTAATTTCATTAATGTTTAAATTTAATTATTTAATGTTTTATTTATTAATTTCGAATTTTTTAATTATGAAAATTGTGAAATTACCATTTTACCATTCCCCCGGAGAGGCTTTTCACGTTTTAAAGTTGGTTTTTATGTTCTAGGATGTTTTAGAATCGATTTTTCGTAAGGAATTCAATGAGAATGTTGGTTTGTGTCATTTATGAAAATTTTTATGTGAAATGATTGTGAACTTTATGAGGGGCATTTTCGTAATTTTGTCAGATTCTGTTAAAATTGGTGAAATGATTTATTTGGTTCCGATTTGTTATTTTATGTGTTCGAGAGAGTTTTCCTAAGCGTAATGTAGGCTCTAGAGTTGTTTTGATGTTAGGGGTATTTTGGTAATTTGGTAATTTTTAGTGATTTTTATCGTGAAGCTTCTTTTTGATTTGCAAGATGATGATTTCTATGTTTCTGGGGTTGTGTTTTCCTAGCGTAGCGTGGTTTCTAAGGTTTTGTCAGTTCGAGATACCTCATCCGGATTTCTGAAACACATCTGGTAACAAAATAAAGCAATGGAATACACATCCATCATTGGGAATCCTTGCGATCGGGTTGACGAGTTGATTAATCAGGCGGATGCAAAAATGGGGTGTCTACAGATGCCCCTCTTTGGCAGAGGGTTGAAGCAAACTAGATAGCAAATCTATCTTGGTAGATAGTGCGATATCTGAATGCCAAAGCTAGTGACAGTTCATTTTGCAACCTGATTTAGCAATTCGTCAGGGTGTTCGGATCCTTGAGGGTAAAGCTCTCCCCGAATCAAACGGTTGTCAGGTCCTTGAGCGCAAACTCTCACTGACGGTGTCAGATCCTTGAATTTTAGAGAATTCTCCCTGACTAAAAAGTGCAAATGTGCAAGTGTGTGCACTGTGTGAAACTGAGTAAAACCTGAGCATAAATTGAGCATAGTCTGAGTATAAACTGAGCATAATTTGAATATAATCTAAGCATAAACTGAGCATAGTTCCGAAAAAACCCTCGGTGGTAACTGAGCATAGTTCCGAAAAAACCCTCGGTGGTAACTGAGCATAGTTCCGAAAAAACCCTCGGCGGTATCTGAGCATAATTCCGAGAAAACCCTCGGCGGTATCTGAGCATAATTCCGAGAAAACCCTCGGCGGTATCTGAGCATAGTTCCGAGAAAACCCTCGGCGGTATCTGAGCATAATTCCGAGAAAACCCTCGGCGGTATCTGAGCATAGTTCCGAGAAAACCCTCGGCGGTACCTGAGCATAATTCCGAGAAAACCCTCGGCGGTATCTGAGCATAGTTCCCGAAAACCCTCGGCGGTATCTGAGCATAATTCCGAGAAAACCCTCGGCGGTATCTGAGCATATTTCCGAGAAAACCCTCGGCGGTATCTGAGCATAATTCCGAGAAAACCCTCGGCGGTAACTGAGCATAATTCCGAGAAAACCCTCGGCGGTATCTGAGCATAGTTCCGAGAAAACCCTCGGCGGTATCTGAGCATAATTCCGAGAAAACCCTCGGCGGTATCTGAGCATAGTTCCGAGAAAACCCTCGGCGGTATCTGAGCATAGTTCCGAGAAAACCCTCGGCGGTATCTGAGCATAATTCCGAGAAAACCCTCGGCGGTATCTGAGCATATTTCCGAGAAAACCCTCGGCGGTATCTGAGCATAATTCCGAGAAAACCCTCGGCGGTACCTGAGCATAATTCCGAGAAAACTCGGCGGTGACTGAGCATAATTCCGAGAAAACCCTCGGCGGTATCTGAGCATAGTTCCGAGAAAACCCTCGGCGGTATCTGAGCATAATCCGAGAAAACCCTCGGCGGTATCTGAGCATAATTCCGAGAAAACCCTCGGCGGTATCTGAGCATAGTTCCGAGAAAACCCTCGGTGGTATCTGAGCATAATTCCGAGAAAACCCTCGGCGGTATCTGAGCATAGTTCCGAGAAAACCCTCGGCGGTATCTGAGCATAGTTCCAAGATAACCCTGGGCGGTATCTGAGCATAGTTCCGAGAAAACCCTCGGCGGTATCTGAGCATAATTCCGAGAAAACCCTCGGCGGTATCTGAGTATAATTCCGAGATAACCCTTGGCGGAGACTGAGCAAAATCCAAGATAACCCTTGGCGGCAACTGAGCAAAATCCAAGATAACCCTTGGCGGAGACTGAGCAAAATCCAAGATAACCCTTGGCGGCAACTGAGCAAAATCCAAGATAACCCTTGGCGGCAACTGAGCAAAATCCAAGATAACCCTTGGCGGCAACTGAGCAAAATGCAAGATAACCCTTGGCGGAGACTGAGCAAAATCCAAGATAACCCTTGGCGGAGACTGAGCAAAATCCAAGATAACCCTTGGTGGCAACTGAGCAAAATCCAAGATAACCCTTGGCGGAGACTGAGCAAAATCCAAGATAACCCTTGGCGGCAACTGAGCAAAATCCAAGATAACCCTTGGCGGAGACTGAGCAAAATCCAAGATAACCCTTGGCGGGAACTGAGCAAAATCCAAGATAACCCTTGGCGGCAACTGAGCAAAATCCAAGATAACCCTTGGCGGAGACTGAGCAAAATCCAAGATAACCCTTGGCGGAAACTGAGCAAAATCCAAGATAACCCTTGGCGGAGACTGAACAAAATCCAAGATAACCCTTGGCGGAAACTGAGCAAAATTGGTAGAGGGATGAATGAATTTTGGGAAAGAATGAACGAATTTGGAGAAAAACCGACTAGAACAAACCGGAGAACGAATAAATCTGGAAGATAATGAATCTGGAGGAGAAATGATTGATTCCAAGAATGATTGAATCTGGAAAAGAATCTAGAGACTGAAAGAATGTTATATCTCCTATGTGAGATCCAATATACTTTTGTTTGAACCTCAAGGATTTATCAAAAAGTTTTATGAATTTAAAACCTGAGTTTTTATTTCTTTTGAACCTCAAAAGTTTTTCGAAAGAACTGTTATCAAGAGGGTAACCTTACTTTGGGGTTCCTATTATTTTTTAAGATTAACATTGCTCGAAGAAAAAATGCCCCTAATTTGACAATGACCATGGCCTTGAAAATAATTGAACACATCATAAAAAAAATGCCCCTAGTATAAGGGGGAAAAGTTACATTAAAAAAGAAAGAAAATGCCCTTTGTATGAAGGTTTGAAATAATTGATTACCACAAGCGCAATAAAGACTCAACTTTTAATTTTGATTAATTTTATTGAAGGTTTTTGAGTCAGGCTCAAGAGTACAAAATTATTTCCTTTTCGAGTTTCATCATAGAATTCACCCTTATCCCCCTTGGTTCACTTAGGGAAGTAAACATTTTCAGATCGATCATAGACAAGATACTTGTGGCTTCTGAGTCTATGCCTGGATAAGCTAAGTATTGAGCTTGATTATTCGGACTTCTGATGTTTCAGCTCGGACCGCTCTCAGTTGGATTTTTTCTTCTATTTTCTTTGTTGCTCTAACTTTTGCCTAGATCGCCTTTTCAGGTTTTCAATCTAGCGAGCTTGCTCTAGCTTTTGCCTAGATCGCCTTTTCAGGTTTTCGATCTAGCGAGCTTTTCTCTTTTTCTTGCTCTAATTGTTGCCAAAGTTGTCCTTTCAGATTTTCAACCTTGCGAGCTTGCCTTAATTTTTGCCTAAGTCGCCCTTCCGGGTTTTCAACTTAGCAGGTATTTTCACTTATCTTTTTCTTCTCCTTTGAACTTCTAGAATTTACTGTCTGATCATGCTTTGCCACCCTCCTCGACTTTTCACACGGTACTTAGGAGGACTTTTATAGGTAGGCTTGGGACTGGGTAAAAAGAAAGGAATTTTGAGGCTCAAAAAACCCAAATGCCCCTTGTGTGGCATTTCCTTTTAATTATTTCTTTTTCTTTAAATTTTCTTCCCCATTTTGATTTTTTTTCTTTTGAATTTTTTTCATTTCTTATTGTGTGGGGAAATAGATTTTTTTTATTGATGTGGTCGGGCCTGAAGTAATTTCTCAGGTTGCCTACGTACCCCAAATTTTGGGATCAGACCAAAACGTAGTTCAAACTTCCCTCCCCTAGGTTAGGTGATCGGGCTGAGAAGAAAAAAGGCACATTCATTTTTTTTTTTTGAAAAGGCTACAAAGGGTTGAGAAAGGATATATTGAACTGGGTAACTGGGTAATATGAGGATTGATTCGGCCAAAGATGGCCTCCTTAAAAATAGTACCGTTTGATTTAGTCAAGGTTGGTTGGTTCTGGTAATTCAATTCCATCATGATCTTGATAGTCTTTCTTGGTAATATTTCCTTAACGAATGAATTTCTCCAATTGGATTCAGACTTTCTCCTATAGTCGAGGAGGAGTGTTCAATTTTTTTTGAAGTCTGATAGTTAAATCCTTGACTTGTAAATGATGAGCTTTGACCTTTTTGTCAAATGCACGGGTGACTCTTCTTAGATAAGCTTGCACATGGTACAGGGCTTTAACTCGTTTTCTTCGATCAAGTTTAATTCTTCATACTGCTGTCGAACCCAATCTGTTTCTAACAAATGATTTTCCAACAAGACCTTGAGAGACGAAATTTTCATTTCAACTAGCAAGACTGCTTCCATGCCATACACTAAGGAGTAGGGAGTAGCTCCAGTAGAGGATCGAATTGAAGTTCGATATGTCCATAGCGTGAATGATAATTTTTCTGACCGATCTCGATGTGATTGACACATTTTCCTGATGATAGTCTTGAGACTCTTACTAACTGCTTCAACCGTTTCATTGATCTGAGGACGGTAGGGGGATGATTTGTACTTCCGGATCTTCAACTTTAAACATAGAGTATGATTTATGCTTTGAAGTATGACCCATTATCAGAGATCAGTTCAAAAGGTACCCCCATATCGATTGATAATATATGATTTGAAACTCAAGATGTAAGGATAGTGCTGATACATTTTATAACATCTTCTTTGATTCCATCGATATAGACGAGTATCTATTCTGTTTGAACAACACCCAAGCTTGTACCTAACATACCCTCATATGATCACACGAACAAGTCTTTTGAAATTTCTGAGTAAATTCATTATCCCCTGTGTTCCTTAGGGATAAGATGGTTTCTATTTGAATCTCTTTAGGAATTATTTTAGTTTCGAGGTCAAAGACCTTTCTTTCTCGATTAAGGTTGAGCCCGACTCTTATCTTCTTGTTCAGAATGAAATCTATCAAATTATTAGTTAATTTCGTTAATGCGCTCGAGGTATTCAAAAATTTCATTTAGCCATCAAATTCAAAAGGGGCGACAGACACCTCTATAGACTCGATGA
This sequence comes from Akebia trifoliata, assembly GCF_017979445.1. Classification (NCBI taxonomy): domain Eukaryota; kingdom Viridiplantae; phylum Streptophyta; class Magnoliopsida; order Ranunculales; family Lardizabalaceae; genus Akebia; species Akebia trifoliata. The sequence continues at coordinate 20,206 of NW_028237309.1, forward strand.
ACTAACTTGACTCAATAGGAAAGAGTAGACTCAATCTAAGGAAGACATGACCTTGCTGGAAAAAAGGACTCGAGCTAACCCAAATGACTCATGAAAACTCAAGACAAGTACCCACAACGAGTTGATTAGACTGAGGACTGAGATATTGCTTATAACCGATAGGATTGAAGCACTATGATCTTCAAAGAACAACTGGATGATGTTGAGAAATTTTGAGGTCATTTCTGACTGTTGACTTGATATTGACGTTTACTCTAACTGATCGGATTTACAACCCTACCTAGACGATGGACGATTGAGCTTAGACACAATGATAACCCTTAAACCTCTTTGAAGGTGAATTTAACCAATTTCAGTGTCACCCCCTTGATAACATTTTAAATGAACCCTGAGATTTTATTGAATTTTGTGCACCAATCCATTAGAAAGTTCATCCATTTAATGATTATTCAGAAGAAAAATAATTATGTTGCACTCTTGAAAAATAATGTTTTTATTTCACAAATCTGATTATTTTTTGCAACATTTTTGGTAATTTTCCAAGGTCCATAAAAACTTTTCATGCAAAAATAGATCTTTTGCAAATTTTTCCTTTTTTTCTTTTCTTTTGGAAAACATTTTCTTCTGGAAAACATTTTTTTTTAGAAAACATTTTTTCTTAGAAAACATTTTTTCTAGAGAATAACCCTTTTTCTGGAAAACACTTCTTTTGGAAAATATTTTATTCTGGAAAATATATTTTCTGAAAAATGTTTCTTCTAAAGAAGCCTTCTTTTGGAAAATAATCTCCTTTTTTTTTTTGAAAAATTTTTCTTTTTCTTATTTGAAAATTCGATTTCCATTTTGATTTAACTGGCCCGGTCCATCATGATTGTTGGATCGGAATGGACTGAGTCATTATTGTAAAAGAATGGACTCTTTACTGGGTCGGTGCACCCATTTTAATTTTCAAAAATAAAATTTCTTTGATCCTTGAGGACAACCATGCATCATCATTCATATCACTCACATACATTCATCCAACAACAGACATTCATTCAATAAACAACCCGGGAACACCCACGATAAGTTCGAGTCGTGACCTATGGGGTAGGTTTCTAGACTCTAGGCTTACTACGTGCAATGCATTTTTATCTGGCCACCCTTGCCCAAGCACACCTATATACCTTTCGATACGTGGTGACTTGGTTTGATATACCGTATAGGTGATAATCTAAAACCTCAATTCACTTCTCTGAAGCCAAAAACAGCCAGTTCGATCTCCAGTTGAGAGGTGGCGCACAATGCTAAGCAAGGGCCCACTTAAATACCTCTCGTCTAGAATAGACGTAGTCTATCCCCCTCGTACAGTAGGGTACAGCGGGGCAAGATCTTGCTTAGGCACCGGTTTTGACCAAGAAGTGCAATTGATACTTAGATTACCTTTTATACCTATGGGTACGGTCAAGAGTTGTAGCTTTCATAAATGGTTTGGCATCCCACGAGGGGACCGACCACGTACTAGTACTACGTTTGCAATCGGGACATGTGACTGTGTGGCTTACAATAGGACAAAGGCTCAGGTCACCCCAGCATGGGTGCATCAATATGTCTCTCAGAATCACCTGATCAGACGGTATTGATGCCCCAGTTCGATATACCCTAAGGTACGTGACTGGAGTTGTGGGTTTCATGAATGACGTCGCATCTCCGAAGAGACCGGGCCACGCACTAGTGCCACGTTGGCTAAATGGGACGTGTAAGTGAGTGAAACGGTAAACGTGCATGTGGTGTGTGCAAAGTAGGGTGGGGTGTGCCCGGGGCCTTTTCCAAACAAATGGGCCCATGGCCCAATCAAACCAATCATTATAACATGAATATATGGATCTAGCATCATTCCAATCACATAAACATCTAATCATGATCAACATTGTGACCAACATCAACATGCATCTCCCAATGATATTATGGCATATTAAATAGGCAATCATCATGAATTAATAATAGGTCCGCTTCACGATTTAAACATGCACATATATGATATGTGGCAATCAATTAGACCCGATCATCGCAATGATTTGATAAATTTTATAGTCCAATCAAGGGTGTTTTGGGGCGACCCGAAATAATTCGAAATTTCTACTAAGGGTATTGAATTGAAGGTATAATGATTGATGAGAGAATAATGAGATAGTTTTGTTCATTTATTTCTTAATTTTTTTTCTAAAATAAATTGAGCCCAATCAAGGAAATTCCAAAAACAACACAAAGAAAACTTGCATATATGTTGCTATGGGTAACATTTAGAAAATGACTTTGTTGTTTTTTTTTGAACTCCTTTTTTTATGAAAAGAAAATCTCCAATCTTTTTTTTTTATTATTTTGATTTTTTTTCTTTTTTAGAAACAAATTAATTTCCTTTTTTTTTTTTTTTTTTTTAAAAATTTTGTTTTAAAACAGCAGGATAACGTCGAGCTCAACGTCGAGCTCAACGTCGAGATCATCGTCGAGATCACCCTTAAACAGCAGCATAGTCGTCGAGATCAGCAGCTTAGATATCGTCGAGATCAAGCGTCGAGATCATCAGGTTAAACTGTCGAGATCATCCTATAACAGCAGGCCAGCGTCGAGCTCAACGGCAGCTTAACGTCGAGATCGACAGCAGACCAACGTCGAGATCAACCCTTAACAGTAGATTACCGTCGAGATCAGCAGAAGCCTAACGTCGAGATCAACTCATAACAGCAGACCAGCGTCGAGGTCAACCTATACAACACGTCGAGGTCAACCTATAACAGCAGCGTCGAGATCGGTCTGTAATATGGGATTTTTCGACAAATTTTGTTCGCCATTTCAGTGCTGTGATGAGAGGAATCTCTCTACGACCTCTCTAATGATGATTGGAGACTTTTACTTGAAAGAAGAAGAGTGAGAAACCGTGATTCAACCAATCTTCAAAAAGATCTCCACATTCGATCGAGATCAGAGGTATCTTTCTTACAAGAACAGCTTATCAAGAACCGCCATTAAAGTCGAGACATGGGACGATTTCGAGCGAAAAAGATGCGAAGTAATTCAGGTAACAGCACCCCATACCAGTCCATTAATCCATCGTTGATCAATCAATAATCAGAACGAATGCAAGACTCAAACGGTTGATCCTTACATCGGCCGAGATTAATGAGCCAAGAGGTGGGTTAAAAAAACCTTTGAGGAGCAAGGTTTTTTTTCGAGTCTCTGTTGAGACAGTAGAACCGAACGAAGAAGATGATGGTTTTCTTTTTAAAAAAATAAATTTTAAAAGGGTTGAACAGAACAGACTTTTTATTAATAGCACCCAAAATAATTAATCGATTTACTATGCACACCCCCTCCAACAGTTTCTGCCGACAGAAATTCCAGATTTTTTTTTTTTTTTTTTTTTTTTTTTTTTTTTTTACTGTTTGAGATGCTGTCAATGGGCAGCCTCTCTTGCCTATAAACTAAAATAAAAAACAAATACCTACCTAATAAGCGAAAAATCAAATAACTAATAAAAAATCCCTTTTTTTTTTTTTTTTTTTTTAAGGAAAACGGTCAAATGTTAAATCAAGCACACACCCAAATTTTCAATCGAAATATACTTATATATGTAAAAAAAATCATGGTCCAAAAATCTCATCCTCAATAAAAGTATTCCTTCGAAATCTCGTATTATTTCGGATCATTCCGAATGGCCCTTGATTAAACCATAGAGATGATATGTTAAATCAAAGTGCTCCAAGTAGAATCAAACAATCAATGACGTACCAACAAGAATAAAAATAATAAAGAAATAATAACATGAAACTAACTAAAAATTAAATGAAATAAGCAAAACAAATAAAACTAGGTCAATGGCAATATTCCCAAACTTGGGGTTTTTCAAGTCTGTTCCTCAATGTCCCCAGTGGAGTCGCCACTGAAAGCGCCCTCGATCCGCGGGGTGCGCGGATCCGCTTTTGACCCTTGAGGTTTGGGAGTCGCCACCTAGTTGTTATGGTCTAGGAACCAAACTGACTCTAACATGGATAAAAAGAACTAATCTACTATAAAAAATCTGAATTCGGGGATCAAGTTACGGGTTGGAAGGTGTTAGGCACCAACCCCGCCCGGCCAAAGCCGGTCTCTACTAAATTCCCAAGTAAATTACATTGCTAAAACCTAGATAAGAAATAAATAAGAATAAAAAAAAATACCTTTCCGATGCAAGGACTTTACTTCCTCAGATCTGACAAAAGAGCTCCTTGTACCGTGCTCCCTTGCTACGTTCTGTTTCCGGATTTGTCTTTGGATCTCCGAGGACAAGGTATCTCCTTGCTTTTGAATTTGAACTCTTCAAGTTCGTTGCGGATTTGGGGATGTTTTTAGAAGGCTTTTGGGTGTTTTCTAGACTAAAATTGAAGGAGGGATGTTAGTTAAGGAGTTGGGGCTCCAAAACTAGGGTTTATGGGGGGCTAGGGGAGCTTCTAGACCTTCTTCCTAGGGTTTATGATTTGATACGAAAATAGGGTGTGAGCACTTCTATTTATAGATGTTTTTAGGGGTTGATTTGGATAGAGTTAGTGTTTAATTAGAGATCTTTTAATTAGAGTTGTGTTTTAGTTTGACTTGTTTTAGGTAGAATTGTATTTTAATTAGAATTGTTTTAGGTAGAATTGTGTTTTAATTCAAATTGTTTTAGGTAGAATTGTTTTTAAGTTAGAACTCTATTAGATAGAGTTATTAATCAATTATAATTCTATTATGACTTTTGGTCTTATTTGATTGACTTTTAATGTTTTGACTTTAGTCTTAATTTGTTGACTTTCAATATTTGACTTCATCTTGCTTAATTGACTTTAATTTGACTTCAGTCTCACATAATTGACTTTAATACCTTGACTTCAGTCTTTCTTGATTGATTTTAATTTTTGGAGAAGACCCCTCCATTATTTCTTTAATTCTTTGACCCCCAAATGGAGGGGTCCTTAAAGAAATATCCCACGAACCCTCAACGATTTTGCCTGAGAGTCCGATTGATCGATTTTTTAGGTTCAAAATTTTAAATAATTTCATTAATGTTTAAATTTAATTATTTAATGTTTTATTTATTAATTTCGAATTTTTTAATTATGAAAATTGTGAAATTACCATTTTACCCCCCGGAGGGCTTTTCACGTTTTAAGTTGGTTTTTAATGTTCTAGGATGTTTTAGAATCGATTTTTCGTAAGGAATTCAATGAGAATGTTGGTTTGTGTCATTTATGAAAATTTTTATGTGAAATGATTGTGAACTTTATGAGGGGCATTTTCGTAATTTTGTCAGATTCTGTTAAAATTGGTGAAATGATTTATTTGGTTCCGATTTGTTATTTTATGTGTTCGAGAGAGTTTTCCTAAGCGTAATGTAGGCTCTAGAGTTGTTTTGATGTTAGGGGTATTTTGGTAATTTGGTAATTTTTAGTGATTTTATCGTGAAGCTTCTTTTTGATTTGCAAGATGATGATTTCTATGTTCTGGGGTTGTGTTTTCCTAGCGTAGCGTGGTTTCTAAGGTTTTGTCAGTTCGAGATACCTCATCCGGATTTCTGAAACACATCTGGTAACAAAATAAAGCAATGGAATACACATCCATCAGTGGGAATCCTTGCGATCGGGTTGACGAGTTGATTAATCAGGCGGATGCAAAAATGGGGTGTCTACACTTGGGTGTTATCCGATACGGAATACATACTCACTCGATGAAATGAAAATACCAATAAGATCAAAGTAGATGTTACAAAACGTATCAATCATAAGTCAATACAGGGTACCTTTATGATGATAACGGGTCACACTTCAAAGTCGAGATTATTACTTTATGCTCAAAGTTTAAGATCCGGCACCATCTCCCTACCGTCCTCAGATAATGGAGCGTTTGAAGCAGCTAATAAGAGTTTCAAAACAGTCATTGTAAAAATGTGTCAATCGCACCGGAATTAGTCAGAGAAGTTTCCATTCATACTATGGGTTATCGTACTTCAATCAAGTTTTCTATTGGAGTTATTCCCTTTTCTTTAGTGTATGATATGGAAGCAATCTTACCCATTGAAATGGAAATCTCGTATCTCAAGGTCTTAATGAAAAATCAATTGTTAGAAATAGACTGGGTTCGAAGAACTAAACTTAATTGAAGAAAAACAACTTAGAGTTATGTACCACATACAAACTTATCAAAGAAAAGTCACTCGTGCATTTGACAAAAAGATCAAAACTCGTCATTTGCAAATCGAGGATTTAGTATTCAAAGAGAATCAAGCACCTATCTTTGACCCCTGAGGGAAATTCAAACCGAATTGGGGGGGGTCTTTTCATCATCAAGGAAGTATTGCTTGGAAAAGTTGGCAGACTTCAAGACCATGACAAAATTGAACTACTAGAACCAACCAACCTTTACCAAATCAAGCGGTATTAAATTTAAGGAGGCCACCTTCGACCGAATCAATTTTTTGTTACCCAGTTTAATATCTCATTTCTAAGTCCTTTGCAGTCTTTTTTGGAAAAAAAAAGAGTCGTTTTCTTTCTTAGCCAGATCACCCAACCTAGGGGAGGAAAAAATTCGAATTATGTTTTGGTCTGATCCCAAAATTCTGGGGTACGTAGGCAACCTGAGAAGTTACTTCAGGCCTGACCACATCAAAATAAAAAAATAGATTTTCCCACAAAAAAAATCCAATATATATATATATTCGAAATGGATAAGAAAATTCAAAGAAAACAATTTAAAAGAAATGCCACACAAGGGCCATTTGGGTTTTTGAACCTCAAAATTCCTTTCTTTTTATGCCCAGTCCTAAGCTTACCCATGAAAGTCCTCCTAAGTACCGTGTAAAAAAAGTCAAGGAAGATAGCAAAGCATGATCAGACAGTAATTTTAGAAGTTCAAAAGGGAAGAAAAAGAGGAAAAAAAAGCCTGTTAAGTTGAAAACCTGAAGGACGACTTAGAAAAAAATTAAAGCAAGCTCGTAAGGTTGAAAATCCGAAAAGATGATCTTGACAACAATTAGAGCAAAGAAGAAAAAAAAAAGCCTGCTAAGTTGAAAATCTGAAAGGGTGACTTAGACAAAAATTAAGGCAAGCTCGTGAGGTTGAAAATCCGAAAAGACGATCTTAGCAACAATCAGAGCAAAAAAAATAAAAAAATATAAAACTCACTAGATCGAAAACCTGAAAAGGCGATCTAGGCAAAAGTTAGGGCGAAAAAAAAAACATCTTCGTTGAGTTGAAAAGCTAAAAGGACGGTCCGAGTCGAAATAGTACCCAGTTTAAACCAAGCAAAGACTCGGAAGTCACAAGCATTGTCTATGATTGATCTGAATTTTTTTTGGATATTTTAGTCTTTGAATGTTGACTGTAGGATATTTTTGGATCGCAATAGAGACTGATCATCTTGATCAAGCGGGTTCTGTGCCTAACACCTTCCAAAACCCATAATCTGACCCCTTACACATTATTCATAGACCAACCCGATCCATTTTGAAGTTATCTATGATTCCTAGACCTAAACTAGGTGGCGACTCCTTATTCTTTAAAAATCCCCAATTTTACTAATCGAACCCATATCCGCTATTTAGTGAATAAATGAGCCGAGGTGATTTCACTCGAGCGGGGGCATTGAAAATTTGTCATTTGGTGAAAAAGAAGCTAGAAATTATGTTGAAAGCACAAGACATTTGAGGCCTGGTGAAGGTGATGTTGAAACGATATGCCAATATTTTATGTGCATGCAAAAATAGAATTCAAAATTTTACCATTTGATGGACATTGATGGTGAGGGGCATTTAAAGCATATATTTTGAGCTGATACAAGATCTAAGGCATCTAATCCATATTTTGGCGATGTCATTTCATTTGACACAATGTATTTAATGAATAAATATGACATGCCGTTTGCACCTTTTGTTGGAGTTAATCATCATGGACAATCCATATGATTAAGGTGTGACTTGCTTTCAAGTGAATCAATAGAAAGCTATGTATGACTTTTTACAGCTTGATTATCATGTATGTCAAGCCAACCACGTAATGCAATTATCACTGACTAATGCAAATCTATTCAAGGAGCCATGTCTGAGATATTCCCTAGGGCTCAATAGCATTTGTACTTACGGTACATAATGAAGAAGATTCCTGAGAAATTGGTTAGTTTCAAAGAACGCGAAGCAATTGTTAGAAAGTTAAAAATGGCAGTGCATGATTCTTTAAAAGTGGAAGAGTTTGAACAGGCATGGGAGGAAATGATTGAAGACTTTGCATTGCAAAATAATGATTGGCTCCAATTTTTATACAAAATTTGACATAAATGGGTCTTGGTGTTTGTGAAAGATCACTTTTGGGCAAGAATGTCCACGACTCAATAGAGTGAGAGTATGAATGCTTTTTTTAATAGTTATGTGAATTCAAAAACTTCCCTAAAGTAATTTATTAATCAATATGAGATTGCATTGAAAATGAAGCTTTGGTAGATTTTAACTCATTTCATAAGGAACGAGAACTAATTTTGAATATGCCTATGGAGAAGCAATTTCGCTTACTTTACACAAGTACCATATTTGCAAAATTTCAAGAAGAAGTGAAGAATGTAGTAAATTGTCGATATGCACTTCTTTCTCAAAATAGGCCTCTTTTTATATGTGAAGTAAAAGAGGATGACAATTAAGAGGATTAGTGAGCCCATCATGAAGAAGTTGAAGTTTTTTTTCAATGCAGAAAAAGTAGAGTTGCAATGTATATGTCGCTCATTTGAGTTTCAAGGTATTTTTTATACAATAATGTATGTGTTCTTAATAATAATGATGTCACAAAACTTCTGTCTCAATACATTGTAGAACGATGGAGAAAGGACTTCAAGCGTTGTATGGCCTCAGCGTTCTAAGGAAGTTGGTATGTTTATATGTGACCCAATAGATTGTTATGATGACAGTTATAAGCAATGCCACGAAATTGTAGAGATTAGATCAGTGTCAAATATGAAATACAACTTAGCATTGAATGCTATTAAAAAAGTGAAAGATGAATTGCTTGTTTTCAATGAGGAAAATCTTAACAAAAATCTAATTTGAAGGAAGTGTTGAAAAAACAAATACTATCAAGATTATTGATCCCATTCATTCAAATTAGGCATAAAGGTCGGCCTCGTGAACTAAGGTTGAAGTCAACGGTTAAAAAAAAATGGTGAATGCAAAAAGGAAAAAAGGTTAGTATTTTTTTTATTAAATAACTGAGTTTTTTTTTTAATGTTTTAAGCTTATGATTTTAAAATTCTATTATAGACACGAAACAATCCAAAGAACATGTTGTCGAATTCTGTCCATGAGACTAACAACAACCATAGGTTAGTACTTGTTGTCTTTCCTAGATACGAGTTTTATTTTAATATAAATTATTTACTAACAATATTGTAGACACACGTGGTTCTCGTCATAGGAGACCACATATACTACGATTTCGAGTCGCCACCATTCAAATTGTGAATGGGTGTGAATGGTCACCCGTGCACATTTTCGGAAAATTGCCATTTTTTAGCGTTAGTGACTCGCAACGGATAGGGAACTAATCCAACCTAGAGGTTCGGGCAAGTGCCACATGGAAGTGTTTGTACCCTCGTTAGGGATTCATTTTTGACTTGATCATAGGGTCATTTCATTGGTGAAAATGACCCTTATGAGCCTTTAGCCTTGGGGTCCAATCATAAAAAAAAGGTAAAATAAAATAGAAGAGGGGGCGTTAGAAGAGGGAAGAGAAGAAGGTTAAAGAGAGAGGGGAGGGAGGGGTCTAGAACCCACCTTGTAGCTTTCAAGTTTTTCTTTTCTTCTTCTTCTTCTTCCTTTAACTTCTCTTGAGTCCTTGGTGAGTTGAGAATGAAACTTTTCTTTTTTTTTAGAATATGTTATGAGAGATTAGTAGAAAGAGTAGAGAGAGTATGCTTTTTTTAGGGAGACTTGGTAACCCCCTTGGTAATAATTGGTGACAATTGGTAACCCTTTTTGGAGGGAGGAGAGGGGTATTTATAGGAGTTGGGAGGAGGTTTGGGGGTATAATGGGGTGAAGAGTTGAGAGAATAGAGAATGGCATGGGTATTTGAAGTGAAAGGTGTGAAATTTAAAGTGGAATGGAGGGTAAATGTGTAATGAGTGAAAATGGGTGAGGTTTAGATCCAAATGGGTTGGATCTTACCCAAATCCATTTGGGTAAAGTGTTTAGTGGGATGAGATGAGTGATGGTTGATGGGAGGAGTGGGGTGTAAGAGAGTTGTTTAGAAAAGAAGTGTTAGGTTGGTTGATGGGGTGAGGTGTGTAGATTTAGGAGAATAGGCTATGTAAGAGGTTGTTAAATTAGTTTTTGGGAGGAGAGAGGAAATGGTGCCATGTGACAATCATGATGAGAGTGTGAGGAGATGAGATTGGTTGATTGGTTGATAGGGGTTGTTTGATTAGAGGGAAGGGTGTGGGTTAGTTAATTGATAATGAAGGAAGTATGGGTTGAGGTGATTTTGTTGGAGTATTTTAAGGGAAAGTGATGGGTTGATTTGTATGGGATATGGGTGGTGATGTGGGTAACTGGTGATGTTAGAGGATGGTGATGGGTTAGGGTATGGTTTGAGGTGTGGGTGATTGATGATGTTAGAGACTGGGGATAGGGTAGGTTAGGGTAGGGTATGGGTTGAGGTGATTTTGGAAAGAGATGATATGGGTTAGATGGAGTATTTAGAGAATGGTGATGGGAGTGGGTGATTAGATGAGGGAGGTGAAGGTGGTGATGACATTTGTCATCTTTTGATATTGAGGGGTTGATTGGTTGATGTGGGTAATGGGTAATGGGTTAAGGTTATGGGTTAGGTAATGAGTTGGATATGGGTAATAGTTAGTGGGCTTTTAAGTGTTGGGCTTGGGTTTAGGGGGGTTGTGGGTTATATAAGGTTTGTTTGTGGGTTGGATTTTTGAGGGAGGGTAGGTGTTAGGATTTAGGTGATATAGGATTAATTTTGGGTTGAGGGTAAGGTTAGAAATTATTTTTAGGAAAGGAATAAAGGTTTGTGAGCCTCGAAGGGGCATAGGTGTTTGCGGATCTCGAGGTGGAGCGGCGGGAAGTAGATGAGGGGTAGGTATCCCAAGTCTCAATTTTTATTTTTTGATTTTTTTGAAATTTTTGAAATTATTGATTTGATCAAAAATGCCACGTTTTGGCGAATCGGGCTTTTTGGGCCCATTTGAAGGATTTTATCGATTTTTGAATGTAAACGTGGAGCGGTGGTATTGAACACATGTGGGATGGGTCACAACCCTTCTTGTGGGTCCCTTGGACCATTGGGTGGTCTTAGGGGCATCGATTTAATCAAAACTGCCATTTTTTAACTTTTTGGGTCTTTGAGGCTCGTTGGCCTATTTCGTTGGAAAATTGATATTTCGAGTGGAGCGGAGTATGTCGAGCTTGCCAAATCTTTTGGTGTACCTACTAACCCATTGAGAGGTGTTAAAGGCTTCGATTTTGGCAAAAAGGTCAAGTTTTAATGATTCGGGCCTTCGAGGCCCGTTGGCCAACTTTATTGAAAAATTATTGTTTTTGGGCCCTTTTGAGTAAGGGCCCGTACAAATTGGGGTGTCTACAATAATTTTATATAAATATTGTCTGGATAGCTACCCGTGGAAGAAATGAATTACATCAACCAACATTCTATATCTTTTACGCAACCAAGCATCCAGATTGAGCATCAAGTTAACCCATTCACTGAAACACAAGAAAGTGTAAATATAACAGTAAGTTAAATGATAGTAAGTACGTATATGTATTGAATATTTATTGTTGGGTCTAATTTATGTTAATGCTTAAAATTTTGTAAGAACAATTCGAGTCAATTGGTAGCCAGGTTGGGGTGTAATCATATATTAGTAATTCTTCATCTTCTTTTGTACCAATAGGCCACCAATTCATGTTCCAAGATTTGTTGTGAAGATTCGGTAATATTTATTAGTGTTGAGCATTTTAAGCAAATATTTAGTTGAATTCTGTTAGTATCTTTTGGCTAACAAAATTATTTTAATTCAGGGAATTACTAGTCATGAAACGTTCAAATTGTAGGGAAAGTTGCACATTTTGCTAATTTACAAAATTTTAGGGACTTCTAGTTAGCAAGTCTCAATTTATTTTGAAGTCTGGATCTATTTTTTGTATTACAGGTGATTCTCTCACTCATAAATAGACAGTATATGACATTTGTTCCAAAACTTTTATT
>NW_028237310.1:0-32436 GCF_017979445.1 Akebia trifoliata
AGGACTTAAAATGGGTCAAATTTTATCTGAAATTTGAGTGATCCAAATCCAAATTTAGTAGGTTTGGTTCCTTCAAGTATATCTGAATTTAAAAAATAGGTCGGATATGGGTTGATGTCCCTTGACCCGAGTCGGATCTGGGTCGAATATGGATCCATCCTTATATCCACTTAGATCCGAATGATATATTACTTTGTAAGTTATTTTTTATATTTTTCAAAGTGTCTTTCTTCAACCAACAAGTATTGTGTACAATGGCCAAGGCCTCCCTAAAAAAAGAAAGAGGTTTTGAGTCCAAGTCACCTTCTGTCCACTTTTAGTAATTTTCATTGAAATAACCTCGAATGGTACGATTCATTCATTGAAATAACCTTGAACGGATTTGAATCCAAATAAAAAACTTGGATATGGATATGGATATATTCATATCCGGCCTGAACCAAACTCATTTTAAACCCTAATTTCAATTTACCATTAACACTTTGAAATCGCAGACACCTATATTTTGCATTCACTTGATCCGGTAGTGGATTCCCAATAATGAGCAATACTCTAAAATCATTATTGATATTTTCTTAAATTCTGAAGATTAAATTTACACTTATTGAACTTTATGAGTGATTCATCAAGGTTGACATTTTGTTGAAAATCACAAAACCTGTAAAAAAATACCCTTGATATCAAAATACACCTAGAAACCACTCCACACATAAAAAAACAACACTTCTAGAAATTGAAAACGCGTCAATCTAAGATAAAACAAACCATTTCGTGAAAAAAATATAACTTTCAAAAATAACTCAACTGGTGGGGCCCACATCCACTATCTAATCGAAATCCCTGAAACACTTGAAACAAGCTTTCCTTGTGAAAAATTGATTTCGAAATACTTAAAATGTCAAGAAACACTTATTTCAAATTGAAAACCTCACAAGCGAAAAATAGTCATTTAATTCAAAATTTATAAATTTCTACACAAACATGGGACGCAATTTTGACAAAATTTCCAATCTAAACTATGATTCTAAATTCACAAAATTTGAAAAAAAAAACAAAAAAAAAACTTTCCAAAATTATTCTTCAACCCAAAATTTGACCGAAGTCAACTCCAATTTCAACAACCATTCAATTGATCAAACTCGAAAACCTCAAAAATGACTCAAACAACCTTATCCCTCCAGAAAGGGAAAGATCTTGAGTCCAAGCCCTCTCATTGGCCATCCATAAGGATTTATCTCTGTTTACTTGGTATATGCGATATTGCATGTACCCGGGGGATTCGAGCGAGATATGATGCTCTAAGTGGCCAATTGTCTCACCCCTACACTCGGGCCTATGGATCCAGAACCCTCGTTATAAAAAAAGAAATTCAAAAGGATAATTTAGTTGTTAAGCTCACCAAATCATAGCAAAATCTTAATTAAAAATATTTAAAAATGCGTTAAATCTAAATAAATTTGGAAAAGGAAATACAAATTAAATAAATGTAAGATGTAATTCTCGAAATGCCCCAAGTGTTTTTAAACTAAATTAATTACTTTTCATTCATTCAGATAATCACCCCAAAGCATAAGCTAAAATACTATTAAAAAAATGATCGCTTTTCCTCTATAATTTTTGTCATATGTAAAACCTGTACTTGTAAGACTTCATCAATAATTTATCCTAATTCATTCATTCAAAAATTCCATATTATTTATTCAAACTCTACCTCCATATAAGTACTAACTAAAATAATTTCCACAACTTAGCAAAAAAAAAAAACTATTTGTACACCTAACCATAGAGTTAACTATATTGTACACAATATTTATAAAACCTAATGCAAATATACCTCTAAACTTCCAAATCATTTCCTTTTTTACATTGGCTCACTTCTTTCACTACTTTGCAATATAAATTAAGAGCATGACGGACTTTCAGTAATTAGTCACATTTTAAGATTTCTAAACATTTAAGGTAACATAATTCCATATCAATTTTAAATACATAGCTATGCTCATACAATTAGAACATATACAGTGTTCAGAGATTCATACAGTAGGAAAGGTTTATCAATGTTTAGACGGTTTATTTGTATTTAGATGGTCAGATAGTTTATCAGTACTCAAACTGTCAAATAGGTTCATCAATTCACAAGATTTATCAATGTTCAGATGGTCAAACAATTATTTGTGTTTAGACGGATATAATAGATCATTTTCCAATTCACCATTGTTCATGGATTCAAGTCCTTTAGATTCATTCAAATCTTCTCCAACCAATCAATGATACCATATATCTAATTTAAATTCACTTTAAATTATAAATCAAAGTCCAATCCCTTTCTCTGTGATACATCCGAACAAAGATTGAATGCCTAATCCCTAGCAACTCTTTTCCATTGAAATATCTCTCAACCATACTAAATTCACATAATTATATCTCAACCATTTAAGTTCAACTAAATCAATTCCTAACTAACCTTGTGCACTTATCCAAAAATTTCTCAGGTTGCAATAATTATTCGTCTCCGTATTAATGACTTACCTTTCACTTTAAGCATCCTAAACTATTCAGAACATTTTCCATCAACCATATGACTCTTGTGTAATAAACATCGTCTTATCTAACACACACCACATATATAACAATAAGGCTAATTCTTTCTTACAAGTCTCCACCAGTCCAATAGTAACTATAACTCACCAATAGCTTTAATTTTCATCACACCTAATCTTTAAAGCGTCATCTACAATCTTTAAGAACATCTAATACCAATACTAACTATAACTCACTAATAGCTTTCATTTTCATTATACTCAATTTTTAATAGACCATCAACAATCTTCAAATTAATCCGTAGTAAAATTTTACAGAGTATGACAATTCCTCAAACACTTTAAACTGCACCAACAATAATTCACTTAAGTTTGGCAATTTTACAAACACCTAATATGTGATTCATCTAACCATAAATCAACCATCAACTCACAATCTAAGCATCACTTAACTATCTATGAATATCATTAGAAAAAAACAACAACTTATAATATAAATCTAAAATCAACTAAACCCTAAAACTAAAACTAATTACTTATTATTTTTTCAATCTTGATGCCAAAACCCCAAATTATGGAGCATCTTCCTTTCCTTTCCTTTATCTTCTTCTTCTTTGGTTCTATTTTTAGAGTTCTCAACACTCCTTGTAGGCATCAAAATTTTAAATTGATCCTTACATCTTTCACAAATCCAAATTGAGCCCATTAGTTGGGAACGTGCCTTTTAATATTTGGATTTTTGCAGATAAAGCCCATGATCCAATAAATCTAAGTGGCCAACATTAAGTATTGGGCCCATACACCCCAACAAACATGTTAGCCCATGGTAAAGTCCAAAACTCATCAGACTAATAATCGAATAGTATTTAAACCAGTTATGTAAAAATCCATCTAAGAAAGGTGCATAATTAGAAATACTTCCCTCCCCTAAGTCTATAAATACAAAAGCCTTGCTCATTTGGAGAAGACCTGGATCACTTTCTCTCAGAAGATAGAAGCTTTTCCTCTAGAGAAGAAGAAGTTATCGAACTTTCCTTTAGAGACTAAGCAAAGTTCTTCAAGAAAGACTGAAATTCAATTAAAGAGAAGATCAAGCCTAAAAGTCCTTTTTGAAAGACCAAACAATCTTTCTCAACTGATGAAAGCGCATGTGACACTCTTGAAATACTAACGTAAAATCTCATGTTATATCTCGAGACACTAGGTGGCGCCTAAAAATTTTAGTATGTTTTCTTCTGTTCATGTTAGCATTCCAAGGTACTTAAATATCTATTTCACCTAATAAACGATATCAATAATACCCTGTATATATATACATAAATAATAAAGCAGTGAAACTCTAACTACATTTACTATCGTTGAGATTCTATAACTGGATAGTTCCAAGTCGGGACATTGTGTTCCAATGTTTCACCGGTGTGAAATCGCATCATTAATTCCTAATTTTGTGATCGGTCGTTGCAACTTACCATACTTGGGTGACCATTTATCCAACTTAGGTTGGTTGTTTGACGTGACCATAATAGATAGGTTGTAACACCCCGGATTTTCGACTCATATCTCGAGGAAATTAAATGGTGAGATTCGGAGGGAAATATCGAATGAAAGACTTAGAGTAAAATACTCGAATATTGCTATGATTAATTTTGAGGAAAATCGACTTCGCCATTAAATTCAAAAGGATCGAAATATATACTTTAGCCTATAAGCAAGTTTGAATCCAAGTTTGAGTGAAAAAGTTAATAAATCCTCGAATTTCGCGTCGAGTGGGACCCATACAGTAAAATTTTCGTTAGAGGGAGAATCAGGAAAATTCGACATTACCATTAGATCCGTAACGAAAAATTATTCAAAATGGAATACTCGTTTGTCATTTTCCGAGTCCGAATAGTTAAGTTACGATCGAAACTAGAAATAAGGGGGAAATTACAAGTATGCCCCTCAGCTTTATTATAAAAAGGGATCTGATTTCTTTTATTTCATTTTCCTCTTCTTCTCTAAGAAAACCCCAAATGACAGCCACTTCTCCACCCTAGGGTTTCAACCCATTCCCATCAAGTTCTAGTCCGAACGAAGCCGAGTTGAACTTCGACGAAGAAGACAAAGTTGTCGGCTACGACAATAGCTACAACCTCACCCTCCTTGTTAACCCATTCTCATTTGTTTGCCCTATCCTCCATCAAAACCCAGCCGTGTGGTTCGAGTGAATCCCAACACATCTTCATCGAGGGTTCCATCGAGTAAGAGTTAGGCCCCCCATTCATTGTAGAAGCAAAGGAGTGCCGTCGTCAAAGGGGATTGCAAACCCTAGCTCACTTTGCATCAAACTCAACTCAACACCAACTCCTTCACCACCAACTTTGATCCTTATACGAGTTCATTGCTTTCGGCGTCCACAAACAAGTAAGGGACTTCCGATTCTTATTGGTAGCTTTAGATTTCCGAAATGTGCATTTAGGGTTTTGAAACAAAACTTGTTGTTTGCATTTAAATCGTAGAAATTTGTGTTTGATTTCAAATTCATGGTAGAAGTAGGTGTTTTGTTTATGCTTTATCGAATTTTGATAACAAAATCGTGGGTGGGTCGAATGATTCGAAGAATGGAAGAAGAAATCGAGAAAGGGATCGAAAAACCCAAAAGTCGCGAGTGAGGTTCAGGCTGTAGGTGGGAAGGGTCGGTGCCACCGGCACCTGCCGAAGGCATTCTGTCGGTTCCACCGACAGAATGAAGCTTCTGCCACCGACGAAGTTAAACAGCGCGAGAAATTTTACACTGTCGGCAGGACCGTCGGTCCCACCGACATCTGCCGATGTATATTCTGTCGGTTCCACCGACAGCATCCTGGTTCTGCCACCGACAGCCACCGATAGACACAGTTTTGATCAGAACAGTGTTATGACTCTTGGCTTGACCTCCTCACACCTTATACACAATTTCTCACCCTTTATTTCTTTAAAAACATTTAAGTAAATGTCCTCTTTAATTTTTACTTTCCATTTACTTTACTTTAAGTAAATGTCCTCTTTAATTTTTACTTTCCATTTACTTTAAGTTCTTTAATGAAATTAAGGTTTTACCCCCCATTTCGGAACAATGGGAATGGTTTTAAGATCCAAATCTCAAAGGATCAAAATCCGAATTTTGGTTTAAAGAACAAAACGTAATTTTCGACGTTTTCGGCAAGTTTTCAAAATGAAATAACTTTCGCGTTTCTTTGAATTAGATTACAAAAACTATATGGTGTCGAATCTCATGATCGAGACTTTCATTTCGAAAAACCCGTTTTCAATTTCGAAAACTTTGAAAAGTTGAGTTTCTGACACTTAGCCAAATTTTCACCAGCTTTCTCTATTTTTAACAGCCTTGGTCCCGAGCATCGCTGGGACTTTATTTTTAAATAAACTTTGAGGGTCTTTAATGGAAAGACCAAAAGAATGACTTTGAAATATTGAAAATGGATGGTCGATGTGAAAAGATGAAAAGTGAGAATGTCGAGAGAATGGGAAAAGGGAATGAACGGTAAAATGTCAGAATCACACCCGAGGGGTGATGTCTACATTTTACATTGTATGTTGTGTGTAGGTTGGTGAAAGGATATCCAGGTTATTAATGAAAGGGTTGCATGTTTATTTCCGATTATGTTAGCGCTTGCGCTGAGTACTGTTATTTATTTTAGGCCGATTGGCCACGGTTGCATGGTAGGAACTGGATATCCGTTCTCAACCCTGTTCTGTTAATTTCTCTTTTGTTTTAAATGAAAAATCATATATGTACGTAGCTATTTTGTGAGCTGTTAAAGGGTTTGTGAATGCCTGAAGGGATAGTGTGTCACATCATCCGGAGGGGTGCACTATCCTGGGATGTACGGTAGGGACCACCAAACTCATACGTGGTATGGGACGAGTATGAGAGTGGAGTCACAACTGGAATCTGGGTCCATTCCTTTCTTATCTTTACCAGTGAACGTGTTTTGTAAAGGTGGTCGTATACGAGTGGAGTGTCTTTTGGGAATTACATGCTCGCCTGATAGGCATAGACGAAGATGATTAGTCAGTGATCACTAACAATCTAGTAGTAGTCGAACGTTCTGACACATCGAAAAGAGACCCATTGCTTACGGTCACGTCAAACGGCCAGCCTGAGCCGGATAAATGGTCACCAGTGTGGTAAGCGCAGCGACCGACCACAAAATCAGGAACTAAAAGCCAGATTTATGTTGTAATATCATGTCCTGACTAGGAGCGATCCAGTCGTGAATCCCAACTCTTTAATTCCAATACTCCACCACTTGTAGTATGTATCTGTTGTTATCTTTCGAATTATAAATGAGAAGCATGTCTATTATTTCAATGTTGGCAATCTTATTTGCATAAAATGAAAAATGTATGATGAGTATGGATGATTGATGCTTTGTGTAATTTTTAAAACTGTTTAGTTGCTCATCCCTGGCTATACGTACCAGTTGATCGTATTTTATCTTGTAAAACTTTGCATGTATTAAAATGTTCAGTATGCTTTATTCGATCATGCTTAGGAAGGGTTATTAGTAGGAATTGACTGTGGACTTGCTGGGTAACCTTCGTTACTCACCCTTTCCTTCCTATTTTTTTAGTTTCAGCACTTGCAGCTGTCGAGGCAGGCGTAGAGGCAGTAATTGAGGAGTATCTGGTCGATCAGATTTTATTGCCTGGTGAGCACTAGGGCCACATCCCTTAGTGTTGTCAGTTTCATCCAGGATGTATGTAGTTTCTGGATTTGAGAGTTTAGGCCTATGTTAGAGTGAGAGTGTTTTGGTAAGCCTGTATATTGATAAATCTTCCGCACTCTGATCTACTTACATGTTAGATGTAATTAGTCTTCCGCTGTTATTTTCTTGTATCTACATTTTTATATACAGGTTTTGTTATAAATTGGTTTATCAGGTTTGAGTTCCGTGAAACGCTAACATAAACAGAGGAGACCATGCCGAAATTTCGAGGTGCCACCTAGTACCTTGGGATTTGGCCTTGGGATTTGTGTTAGCGTTTGGCGGGGCGCCACAGGTATTTTCTCAACATGTCAAGATGTTCAACTACTTTAAATTGTTAGTAATCATTGACTAGCCATCTTCATCTATAGCTATTAGGCATGCATGTGATTCCCATTATACCTCCACACTTTTATATTACACGTTCACTAAAAATGATAGAAATGAATAAACTCGGATTCCAATTGTGACACCATTCTCATACGTGTCACATACCACGTATGAGCTTAGTTGTCCCTATCGCATATCCTAAGATAGTATATCACTTTGGATGATATGACGGACTATCCCTTCAAGTATTCGCAAACTCTTTAATAGTTCACAAAATAGATACATGTACATATCAAATTTTTTTCTTTGAAAATAAATTAGAAATTAATATTTCAGAGTTGAGAATGGATATCTAATTTCCTACCGTGCAATAATGCCTACCCAAGTTAAATTAAATAATAGTACAGTACAATGCAATCTTGCACAAATTTAAACAGTGTCTCGCGCTAATTAAAAGTAAATAAACATACAAGTCATCTCGTGACAACAGAAATTAAATTAACTATGGATATTCATTCATTAACCCATACATATCACAATAATGTAAAATACAGATATCACCCATCGGGTGTGATTCTGACCTTTTATCGTTTCATCTACTTTTTTCTTTTTTCGGTATTAGTACTTTTCAAACTTTTGATATTTGTCAAATCAATGTAACTTCTTTTAATATCAAATCAATTTTTAACTTTTAAAATTTACTTTATCATTTAAATTGAAAATTTATAAAATTTAGATCAAAGCGGGATTCTAGTAATGGTATAGATTTCCATGTTTCGTCCATTATTTAATAAAATGTCACACCCACAATAAATTGTTATAAAATACAATTAAATACATCAAACACATATATTTCTCATGAATTTGAAATAAACAAAGAAAATCCTACGTTTTAAAACAAAATCGTAAAATTGATAAAAATTCTAAATTCATTTTTGAAACCTATAATTACTAATAAGAATCATAAGTCCCCTACCTATCGTTGGTCGTTAGAAGCAAGAATGGGGACAGAACTCGATGCAAACAAGATGAAAATCGAGGCAAACTGAACTTGGATGTGATAAATTTTGAAATGAAACCTGTGGTTTCGAAGATCTCGACAATGACGTCTTTTTTTCCTTCTTTGACAGTTGACGGTTTGGACTCTAAGTCGATGAAATTTTGAGATGAAAATGTCGAAACTAACTATGTGGTTCAACTAATTTTTGAAGAAAAATAGAGAAGGAGAAGAAAAAAAGAAAAAAAAAAGTGATTCGATGAATTCGTAGTGTTCGACGTTGTGGACAAATTTTCCTTCTTTGTTGATGGTCAACGGGGTCCTAGTCGAGACAAAAATTCAACGCAAAGTGGTTGAAAAATCGAAGTTTTTAAGTCGGTTATGGTTGTTGGTCTTTTATGCTTGGAGAAGAAAATGATAAATAAAAGAAAAATATAAAGCATTTTTATAAAGTAAATGTGGGATGAAACCAGTATTTTTAAACTTATTTCTATTTTGACAATAATTTGACTTTTTGGCTTGGAAACTGACGAGTGAATACTCTATTTTTCATAATTTTTCGTTGCATACCTAATAGTGTAATCAGATTCTTCAAATTCTTGTTCTAACACAAATTCACTCTTTAGCCCCGTTTGACTCGAAAATCGAAGATTTGAAACTTTTCTATTCGAACTCGAATTTGAGTGTGCTTACAGGTTAAAGTATGTTTTTTGATCATTTAAATCTAACGGTGAGATTAGATTTCATTAAAAGTGAATAGAACAAAATGTGCAAGTTTTACCCAAAATCCCACATTTTGAATTTTTTCAAAATTCCACTATTTGATTTTCCTCAAGATATGAATTAAAAACTTGGGATATTACAACGCTTCAACCCCTTTTTCATACAAAAAGTAAAATAAATTGTGAGAATTTTTTGAAAATTGGGAGTTGCCACATATTTTAGGTCTAGGATCCATAATATAACTCCAAAATAGATTCAGAATGGTCCACGGGTAAAAAATACGAGCAAGGGGTCGAGTTACGAGTTTCTTGTAACGTCTTCTCCTCTTCTCTCCCTGTTTTTTGTAAGATATGCAACGGTTCACTCCATTGTGCACGTTCAACTGAAGTTGCTGTTCGATTTAATTCTCCTCATAAACTCTCTCTCTCTCTCTCTCGCTCTCTCTCTTTCTGTATTTCTTCTTCATTTTCTCGATCTCACGATTTTGGGCAGGGATAGGGACAAGTGGGTTCGTCTGATCGGATCAGTGAAGATAAGCATCCAAAATCTGAAGAAGGATATGAACGGATGCAGAGAGGCAGTGACTCAGATCTTGGCGAGATGAACTTACACACATTCGAGTGGGAATCATCCAAGTTCGGGTGAATGGTATTGCAGACACTCCATATTTGCACTCACCTAATTAATCAACTCGTCAACCCGATTGCAATGGTTCCCAATGATGGATGAATATTCCAATACTCTATTTTGTTACTAGATATGTTTCAGAAATTCGGATGAGGTATCTCAAACTAACAAAACTGTAGAACCACGCTACGCTAGAAAAATATAACCCCAAAGACATAGAAATCATCATTTTTCAGACAAAAAAGCTTTACGATAAAAATCACTAAAAAATAATTAAATTATCAAAATACCCCTAACATCAAAACATCCTTAGAGCCCATATTACGCTTAGGAAAATCCTTTCAAACACATAAAATAACAAAATGAAATCAAATAAACCATTCTGCCATTTTTCACCAAATTCTATAAAATTATGAAAATGCCTTTCATAGGGTTCACAATTGTTTCATGCAAAAAAACTCGTAAATGATACAAACTCATAATCCCATTGAATTTCTTACGAAAAATCGATTCCAAAACATCTCGGAACATCGAAAAATGACTTGAAACGCAAAAGTTCTCTTCAGGGGCAAAATGATAATTTTAAATTTTAAAATATTTTAAATTTAAAAATTAATAAATAAAAAATTAATTAACGTAAAGTGAAATATTAATAAAATTAATTTAAAATTTTGAACCAAGAAAATTAATCAATCAAGCCCTTAGGCAAAATTGTTGATGGTTGCCTACTTATATAAGTGGAACCCCCTGATATTTATTAAAAGACCCTTCCGTCTGAGGGTCCAAATAATTAAAGATAAGGGGTTCTCCACAAAACTTAAAAATATATTATTTCATTGTACGTAAGAATTAAAACCATAATCTTATTAATATTTAAAGAAACCTAGTCAATCAAATAAGACTTAAGTCAAAACCTTAATTAAAATCCTAATCTAAAGAAACCTAGTCAATCAAATAAGACTTAAGTCAAAATCCTAATTCACCTTATCTAAAAGGAGACCTAATCAAGCCCTAATTCTTCCAAAAAAATCTATAAATAGGAGCCTAGGAGCCACCAAAATCTAATTTCGCAGGTCAAAATATACCCTAGAAAAATTAGGTCAAAAAGTCCCCCTAACCTTCCCCAAACCCTGATTTTGAAATCCTAACTCCCTACCTATCATCCAAACCCCAGTTTTTACTCAAAACACATCTAGAAACCCTTCAAAAAGACCTAAAAATTAATCAAAAAATTTTAAAAATACTCAGATCTAAGAGGAAGATACCTCAACTTAGATATTAGAAGTAGATCCAGTAACGGAAACAAAGTAAGGAATCTCATACGAGGAGTCTCTCAGTCAGCTCTGAGGGAACAAATCATTGCGATCATCTAGGTATACATTTTATTTTTTTCTTTTGTTTTATTTATTTATATTAGGTCTTTAGCAATGTAATCATTTTTTGGAAAATAGTAAATACCGGTGTTTGCCGGGTGGGGTTGGTGTCCAACACCTTCCAACCCCGTAACGTAATCCCCGGACATAGTTTCTTTTTATTCATAGATTAGTTGCTTTTATCTATTTAGAGTCAATGTTCGGTTCCTAAAGCGTAATAGCTAAGTAGCGACTCCTAAATCTCAAAAATCAAAAGCGGATCTACACACCCCGCGGATTGAGGACGCTTTCAGTGGCGACTTCACTGGGCATTATTGAGGATCAGACTTGAAAAGTCCCAAGTATGGGAGCATTGCCAGAAAGACCTAGTTTTTTATTTTATTTGTTTATTTATTCATTTTTTATATTTTTGTTTTGTTTTTTTTTTTTGCATCATTTGATTAGATTTTAGGTATTTATTTTTGAAATTTTTTTTCTTTCTATGATGCAATTGGGGTCACATTTGGTGATCCATAATAATTTTAAATTTTAAAAAAAAAAGAATAATGGAATGAGGATATAATAGTGATACCCTCCCAATTCATTAATGACTTTTCCAAAGCTAAAAATTGGGTGTGCGTGTTTGTTTTGGTAACAAAATTAAACACAAAACAAGTGTGTGCCATTAGCAAAGAAAATAAAAAAATAATAATAATAATAATAAAATTCTTAAAGAAGGCTGATGTGTGTGGTGAAGGAGGGCATAAAAAAGAAAGTATTGTTTTTATCTTTCTTCTGTGAAAAAAATCCTTGATGCTGGAGTGTAGGCTAAACGGGATATAAAAAAAAAGATAAAAAATTCAAAATCATTTTTCTCTTGTTGATGTTAGGAAATTGAGATCTTGTCGGATTAATTGGAGAAGATTCTTCGGATTTTCTAGAAGAGAGTTTCTTTTAGAGATCGAAATCAACGAGCGTTAGATGACCATTTTCTTGAATCATCATGTGTTCTGGCTTCAAATCTCTGCAACCCATAAAAAAGCTAATTCAATTATATTTGATTCGTTCTTTAGTTGTTTTAGAAAAATTAGATACTTGTAAAAATGGAGATCATCTCCATGGACTCCACTACAACTTCCACAACACAAGGTCCAAGGTTTCTTAAATTCCTTCTCCATCGCCACTACCGTTTTTCTTCTTCCACAGTCATCTCTCTTTAATCTACGACTTAGCTTTTAAATCATCTTCCTCAATCGAATTTCTTTCAATTATAGTAGGAATTTCTCTTGTAGACCCCATTGCACCACCGATCATTTGACCGAACTTGTTCAGATTTGTTCCTTGTAGTCCGCCTCGAAACAAGAGGCATACAAAGAAGAGATCTTTAGCTGGAAATTCCTAGAATGGAGAAGAAGAGGGGTTCTTCAGTAACAGAGATCACATAGAGAGAAGCAATGGGGGATGATGATGCTTGGGAGTAATTTTTCGAATTGACTTTTCAGTTGGAAACAGAGCAGTGGCCACATAAGATCAACTGTTATGTAGAGAAGAAGAAATCTGAGAAAGGGAAAGGGGCAATGTTTGTTGTGCTGAGAGTAAGGGGAGAGATTGAGTGGTGTGTGGATGTGTGATTTTGTGTATGACGGCAGCAACATAATAATAAATAAATAAAAAGAGTTGAGTATTTCATGTGTGCTGGCAGCAACACAAAAATGGTTGTGAGTGTTGTGTGTGTTGCCAAAGAAATTGTTTCATAAAGTTTTTGAACGAATTATGATTGGGCATGTGTGCTAGCAGCAATACAAGTTGTGAGTGTTGTGTGTGCAGCCAAAGATAAATTGTTTCATGAAGTTTTTTTAACGAATCATGAGAGGGTCCCACCCTAAATTTTGAAAATCAAATTCTTTACTGAGGATTTTTTACCACAACGGTATAACCTAACTCACTTACTAAGATTTTACTTTTACTATGGGTCATTAAGCTCATACGTAGCATGAACCAATGTCACCAATGCAATGTATTTTGAAAGAAAAATTTTCAATATATATATATTCTCTCTTTCAATGTAGAATATTAGGACTCTATATACTTGGATCTCAGATTATTATTTTTTAATATTATTTTTGGATCCAAATATTTTGTTTGAAATTTAGAAAGCCATGGCATTGGATTATCAATCACACGGGCCCAATGACTCTTTGTAAAATTTTAAATCTTAATGTGGTAGTCAAAGTAACCTGAGTTCTCATTAAGAAGTTTGTTGAGTAACAATTTTTTTTTTAATAATTAAAAAAAAAAGACATCGCTCCTTATTTCTACAATTATTAATCTATCATCAATTCAATGTTCATTGAAATCCCAATTTGTTTTGGGTCACCCAAAGCGATCCTTGATTGGACCATAGATAAAAAAAAATACATTTTGTGTGCCTATGTCAATATTGGACATGATTGATAATTCCTTGTGTTATATTGATTGACTGTCCATCTAATATGCTATGATTTGATTGATATATTTCTATGATGTGCATGCTTTAATCTCGAATTGGATGTTTTGAATATTTTTTTATTTCTTGATCAATATTTATTTGATATCCATATGTTGATGATTTGATGAGGTCCACGGCCCCATTTATTTGAAAAATGCCCCGGGCACACCCCACTCTATTTTGCACACACCACTAGCACGTTTATTTATTGCATTACATGCTTGTATGTCCTTTATAACCAACGTGGCACTAGTGTATGGCCCGGTCTCCTCGTGAGATATGACGTCATGCATGAAAACCACAACTCCAGTCACGTACCTTTATAGTATATAAAACTGGGGCATCAGTACCGTTCGATCAGGTGACACTGAAAGGTATATCGATGCACTCAGGCTGGAACAACCTGAGTCTTTGTCCTATTGTAAGCCGCAAAGTCACATGTCCCAATTGCCAACCCTAGACTCGTACTTATACGGTATATCAAAGTTAATCTTAGTTCACCAATTTCACTTCTTGGTTAAAATCAGTGTCTAAGTGAGATCCTGCTCTAATGTACTATGATACAAGGGGGATAGACTACGTCTATTCTAGAAGATATGTGACTTAAGAGTGCCCTTTCTCAGCATTGTGCGCCACTTCTCAATCGGGGATTAAACTGGCTGTTTTTTGACTTCAGAGATTTGAGTTTGAGTTTTGGATTATCACCTATACAGTATATCAAACCAAGTCACCACGTACTATCTGATTAAGTACGCTCGAGAGGTATATAGGTGTACTTGGGCAAGGGTGACCAGATAAATAGCATTGCATGTAGTAAACCAAAAGTCTAGAAACATCCCTATAAGTCACGACTCGAACTTATCATGAGTGTTTTCGGGTTGCTTTTCGAAAATAGACTTTACAAATGTTGAGATCATGAAGTTACAATTTTGTCCTCAAGTCAAATTTTTGTTTAATTTAACTTTAGGCAATCAAACTTTTGGATGCACCAACCCAATAAATAATCCATTTTAAATGACCTAGTCCATCTCGATCCAATAATCACGATGGACCGGATCATTCAGATCAAAATGGTATTTAAAAAATTTTCTAATTCGGGTCCCAACCCATTTCAAAAGAAGAAAAAATATTTTTTCAAAGGAAAAGAAAATGAAAAAATGATTTGCAAAAAAAAAAGTTTAAATTAGATTTGTTTAAATTTATTATTCAATGAAAATATTACTTGTCAATGATTTTCAATAATTCAATAAAATCATTTTTCCTTTAAAAATAATCATTGCATGAATGAATTATTTAATGGATTGGTGCACAGAATTCAATAAAATCTCAGGATTTATTTAAAATATTATCAAGGGGGTAACACTAAAATTGATAATCCACTTTCGATAGGGTTCAGGGTTATCATTGCACCAAAGCTCAATCGTCCATCGCCTAGCCAGGGTTGTAAGTCCGGTCAGTAGAACAAACGTCAATACCAAGTCAACAGTCGAAAATGATCCCAAAATCCCTCAAAATTACACAGTTGTTCCTTAAAGATCACAATGCCTCAGTCCTGCCGGTTGTAAGCAATGTCTCAGTCCTTAGTCCTAATCAAGCCCATTGTGGATACTTGTCTTGAGTTTTCATGAGTCATTTGGGTTAGCTCGAGTCTATCTCTTTTATTTATGTGAGTCGAGTTCATTTGCCAAGTCTAGAACGGCGTCTGTCACCCCATTTGAGTAAATGAAATTTTTTAATACCTCGAGCGCATTAACGAATTAACTAATAATCTGACAGATTTCTCTCCTCTACAAGAAGATAAGAGTCGGCTCAACCTTTAATTGAGAAAACAAAAGTCATTGACCTCGGAACAAAAAAATAATTCCCAAGAAATTCAAATAGAAATCATCCTATCCCTAGAGGAATACGAAGGGATAATGAATTTACTCAGAAATTTCAAAAAAACTAGTTCACGTAATCCTATGAGGATACGTTAGGTGTAAGCTTGTGTGTTATCCGATACGGAATACATACTCGCTCGATGAAATGAAAATATCAATAAGATCAAAGTAGATGTTACAAAACGTATCAATCATAAGTCAATACAGGGTACCTTTATGATGATAACGGGTCACACTTCAAAGTCGAGATTATTACTTTATGCTCAAAGTGTAAGATCCGGCACCATCTCCTTACCGTCCTTAGATAATGGAGCGTTTGAAGCAGCTAATAAGAGTTTCAAAACAGTCATTGTAAAAATGTGTCAATCGCACCGGAATTAGTTAGAGAAGTTTTCATTCATACTATGGGTTATCGTACTTCAATCAAGTCTTCTATTGGAGTTATTCCCTATTCTTTAGTGTATGATATGGAAGCATTCTTACCCATTGAAATGGAAATCTCGTATCTCATGGTCTTAATGAAAAATCAATTATTAGAAATAGACTGGGTTCGAAGAACTAAACTTAATTGAAGAAAAAAAACTTAGAGTTATGTACCACATACAAACTTATCAAAGAAAAGTCACTCGTGCATTTGAAAAAAAGATCAAAACTCGTCATTTGCAAATCGAGGATTTAGTATTCAAAGATAATCAAGCACCTATCTTTGACCCCTGAGGGAAGTTCAAACCGAATTGGGGGGGGTCTTTTCATCATCAAGGAAGTATTGCTTGGAAAAGTTGGCAGACTTCAAGACCATGACAAAATTGAACTACTAGAACCAACCAACCTTGACCAAATCAAGCGGTATTACATTTAAGGAGGCCACCTTCGACCAAATCAATTTTTTGTTACCCAGTTTAATATCTCATTTCTAAGTCCTTTGCAGTCTTTTTTGGAAAAAAAAAATTCGTTTTCTTTCTTAGCCAGATCACCCAACCTAGGGGAGGAAAAAATTCGAATTATGTTTTGGTCTGATCCCAAAATTCTGGGGTACGTAGGCAACCTGAGAAGTTACTTCAGGCCCGACCACATCAAAATAAAAAAATAGATTTTCCCACAAAAAAAAATCCAATATATATATATTCGAAATGGATAAGAAAATTCAAAGAAAACAATTTAAAAGAAATGCCACACAAGGGGCATTTGGGTTTTTGAACCTCAAAATTCCTTTCTTTTTATGCCCAGTCCTAAGCTTACCCATGAAAGTCCTCCTAAGTACCGTGCAAAAAAAGTCAAGGAAGATAGCAAAGCATGATCAGACAGTAATTTTAGAAGTTCAAAAGGGAAGAAAAAGAGGAAAAAAAGCCTGTTAAGTTGAAAACCTGAAAGGACGACTTAGAAAAAAAATTAAAGCAAGCTCGTAAGGTTGAAAATCCGAAAAGACGATCTTGACAACAATTAGAGCAAAGAAGAAAAAAAAAAAGCCTGCTAAGTTGAAAATCTGAAAGGGCGACTTAGACAAAAATTAAGGCAAGCTCGCGAGGTTGAAAATCCGAAAGGACGATCTTAGCAACAATCAGAGAAAAAAAATAAAAAAATATAAAGCTCACTAGATCGAAAACCTGAAAAGGCGATCTAGGCAAAAGTTAGGGCAAAAAAAAAACATCTCCGTTGAGTTGAAAAGCTAAAAGGACGGTCCGAGCCGAAATAGTACCCAGTTTAAACCAAGCAAAGACTCGGAAGTCACAAGCATTGTCTATGATTGATCTGAAATTTTTTTACTTCTCCAAGTGAACCAAGAAGGAAAATGGTGGATTCTACAATGAATCTCAAAAGGAAATATTTTGTTCTCTTGAGCCTGACTCAACATCTTCAATATAAAAAGTCAAGATCAAAAGTTAAATCTTTATTGCGCTTATGGTAATCAAATATTTCACACCTTCGTAATAAGGGACACTTCTCTTTTTTTTCTATAGCATGTAACTTTTCCCCTTACACTAGAGTTATTTTTTATATTTATTTAAAAAAAATTGTGTTCAATTATCTTCAATGTAGTGCTTCCTATCAACCTAGGGGCATTTTGTTTTCAAGCTTGATCAATGTTAATCCTAAAGGATAATGGGAACCCTGAATTTAAGGTTACTTTCTTGGTAGCAATTTTTTGAAAACCCTTGAGGTACAAAGAAGTTAAAAAATTCATTATATTTTTGAAAAATCTTGAGGTTCAAACAGAAGCATTTCTGATCTCATTTTTTATTTTGCCTAGAGATTAACTCATTACCCTTTCACATAGAATAGGAGATAGGGCATTCTTTATTTTTCAGATCATTAATTCCTTCCCAGATTTATTCATTCTTTCTCATATTCATCCATTCTTTCCAAGATTTATTCATTATTTCTCATATTTATCCATTTTTTCCCAGATTTATTCATTTTTTCTTAGATTCATTCATTCTTTCCCATATTTATTCATTCTTTCTTTGATACCACCGAGGGTTTTCTCGGATTTTGCTCAAATGCCACCGAGGGTTATCTCGGATTTTGCTTAGATGCCATTGAAGGTTTTCTCGGATTTGCTTAGTTTTTCTCAGATGCCACCAAGGGCTATCTCGAATTTTGTTCAGATACCATTCAGGATTTCTTGGATTTTTCTCAGATGCCGCTGAGGGTTATCTCAAATTTTGCTCAGATACCGTCGAGGGTTTCTCGAATTTTGCTTAGATGCCATCGAGGGTTATCTCGAATTTTACTCAGATGCCACTGAGGACTATCTCGGATTCTGCTCAGATGCCACAGAGGTTTATCTCAGATTTTACTCAGATACCGTCGAGGGTTTCTCTAATTTCGCTCGGATGCCACCGATGGCTATCTTAGATTTTGCTTAGATGCTATTGAGGATATTCTCAGATTTTGCTCAATTTTACTCAAATGCCGCCAAGGGCTATCTCAAAATTTTCTCAAATACCGTTGAAGGTTTCTAAAATTTTACTCAGATATCGCCAAGGGTTTATCGGATTTTGCTCAAATGCTGCCGAGGGTTATCTCGGATTTTGCTTAGATGCTGTTGAGCGCTATCTCAGATTTTGGTCAGATACTATCGAGGGTTTCTCGAATTTTGCTCAGATACCGCCGAGGGTTTTGTCGGATTTTGCTCAATTATGCTCAGTTTATGCTCAGATTATACTCAGTTTATGCTCAGATTTTACTCAGTTTTTGCTCAGATTTTGCTCAAACTTTCTGAAACTTATCTCAAATTTCAAGTACACACACTTGCATATTTTTAGTCAGGGAGAATTTTTTAATATTCAAGGATCTAACGCCGTCAGTGAGAAATCGCGTTCGAGGACCTGACACTTTCTTAGTTCGGGGAGAGTTTTACCCTCAAAGATTTGAATACCCCGACGAATTGCTAAATCAGGCTGTAAAATGAACTGTCACTAACTTTAGCATTTAGATATCGCACTATCTACCAAAATAGATTTGCTATTTAATTTGCTTTAACCCTCTGTCAAAAAGGGGCATCTGTAGACACCCCATTTTTGCATTCACCTAATTAATCAACTCGTCAACCCAATTGCGACGGTTCCCAATGATGGATGAATATTCTAATGCTTTATTTTATTGCTAGTTATGTTTCAAAAATTTGGATGATGTATCTCAAACTAACAAAAATATAACCCCAAAAATATAGAAATCATCATTTTTCAGACAAAAAGTAGCTTTACGATAAAAATCACTAAAAATGATCAAATTACCAAAATATCCCTACCATAAAAACATCCTTAGAGCCCTACATTACACTTAGAAAAATCCTTTCGAACACATAAAATAAAAAATTGAAATCAAATAAACCATTCCACCAATTTTCACCAAATTCTACAAAATTACGAAAATACCCCTCATAAGGTTCACAATCATTTCATGTAAAAAATTTGTAAATGACATAAACCCATAATCTTATTGAATTCCTTACGAAAAATTGATTCCAAAACATCTCGAAACATCGAAAAACTACTTGAAATGTAAAAGTTCTCTTCAAGGGCAAAACGATAATTTTTTGAAATTAATAAATAAAATATTAATTAATGTAAAGTGAAACATTAATAAAATTAATTTAAAAATATAAACCAAGAAAATTAATCAATCAAGCCCTTAGGAAAAATTGTTAATGGTTGCCTACTTATTTAAGTAGAGCCCCCTGATATTTATTAAAAGACCCTTCCGTCTGAGGGTTCAAATAATTAAAGATAGGGGGTTCTTCACAAAACCTAAAAATATATTCTAAAGAAACCTAGTCAATCAAATAAGACTTAAGTCAAAATCCTAATTAAAATCTTAATCTAAAGAAACCTAGTCAATCAAATAAGACTCAAGTCAAAATCCTAATTCACCTTATGTAAAAAGAGAACTAGTCAAATCCTAATTCTTCCAAAAAAATCTATAAATAGGAACCTCCACAATCTAATTTCGCAGGTCAGAATAAACCCTAGAAAAAGTAGGTCAAAAAATCCTCCTAACCTTCCCCAAATCCTGATTTTGATGTCTTAACTCCCTACAAAAAACACTTAGAAACCCTTCAAAAATACCTAGAAATCCATCAAAAAATTTAGGAAACACTCAGATTTAAGAGGAAGATACCTCAACTTGGATATCAAAAACAGATCTAGTGACAGAAACAAAGTAAGGAATCTCATACGAGGAGTCTCTCGGCCAGCTCTGAGGAAACAAGTCGTTGCGATCATCTAGGTATACCTTTTATTTTTTCTTTTATTTTATTTATTTATTTTAGATCTTTAACAAAATAATCCTTTTTTGGGAAATAGTTAAAACCGACGTTTGCCGGACGGGATTGGTACCTAACACCTTCCAACCCCATAACATAATCCCCAGACCATAATTTCTTTTTATTCGTAGATTAGTTACTTTTATCTATTTAGAGTCAATGCTCGGTTCCTAAACTGTAATAACTAGGTGGCGACTCACAAACCTCAAAAATCAAAAGTGGATTCGTACACCCCAAGAATCGAGAGCACTTTCAGGTATGGTTCTTCTTCTTCTTATAGATCTCCTCTTCACTATTTGATGATGCTCATATGAAGAAGAAGGATTAGAGGATAGCTATTGTTGTTAATTACTTATGTTGTGATCTTTGATTTTTTTAATTTAAATTTTAAAAAATTGGTATTGTTTGTTTGGCATTAATCTGAAATCCATCATGTTTTTGTTTTGCTTCTTAATTCACTTTTGATCCAAGTTCTTGTATCAATTACATTTCATTGAAGGAAGTTATCCAATCTATGATAGTTGTGTAGGTAATTTTAAGTCAAAATATTTTTCAAGATTTGATGAACCTTTTGTAATTTTTTTCAATCATTTTTCTCTAGAATAATTAATCTTTTAATTAATTTGACAAATAAATCTCTTTATTGAAAGCTTCCACTCTTTTGGAACTCAGTAATTTAGCTATTAATGACCTTAGGTTGAAGATAGTTATCCAATCTCTGATAGTTTTGGAGGTAATTTAACTTAAATGCTTTTCAAGGTTTGATGGCCTATTGTTATTTTATTTTATTTTATTTTTCAAATCATCTTGTTTTAAGAATAATCAGGGTTGTGAGGTGTTTAGTATTCTTATTGGGCTTGAACTTTATTGTTTTTATTTTTATTGGTGGAAACATCCCTAATTTGTACATTTTATGGCATTACGCTTGTCATGAGTGTAAAACCCCAAGTTTTCGATTCGTATCTCGAGAAAAAATAAATAATGGAATTTTGAGAAAATCTTAAAAGTAGGACTTAGGGGTAAAGCTTTAAGATGTTTCTGATCATTTTTAATGGAATCTGACTACATCATTAGATTCAAAATGGTTGAAAAATATATTTTAGCCTATAAGCACGCTTAAATGCGAGTCCGAACAAAAAAGTTGCAAAATCCTCGATTACCAAGTCGGATCAGATCAGGTTAAAATAATAAAAAAATTATAGAGAAAGAATTGTTAAGATTTGATCATATCATTGGGTTCGTAATGAAAAATTATTGAAAATGGACTATTTACTTGTCAATTTCAGAGTCCAAAAAATTGAATTATTGTCAAAAATGAAAACGTCAATTTTAGGGTCACATCGAGTCAAAAATATAAATTTTTGTTAGAGATAGAATTTATAGAAGTTGACCACACCATTAGATCCAGAATGAAAAATTAGACGAAATAGAGTACTCATTCATCACTTTTGGAGTCTGGACAGTCAAGTTATCGTCGATCAAAATAATAGGCAAAATACTGATTTTGTCCCGCATTTATATAAATAATTTTTTTTAAAAAAAACACTATTCATCATCTTTATAAATCGTTAAAAACCAGTCGAATTTTTTTTATTTTTCTCTTTATTTTCAAAAGTCGATTCACCGCGAACGAGCCATCGTTGACTTCCGTCGTAGAAAGGAAAAATGTCCACAACCTCGACATCTACAAAACCCACCTAAGATCTCTTCATTTCATCTTCTCTTTTACCTCATATTATCAAAAATTAGTCGTATACATATACGAAGGTTTCGTAACTTCGATCTCGGATTTCATCTATTTCGGGGTCAAATCGTCATTCGTCGTAGAAGGAAGAAAGGACGACGACGTCGAGATCTTCGAAACCACCAGGTCAAATTCAAAAATCAACAGTCTCAATGTTTGATCCATCTCGATTTTCATGCATGCAATTCAATCCTTTCGCACAGAGATTGTAAGGAACTCTCAATTTCTATTAGTAATCCTAGATTGTGAAAATTGCATTTAAGATTTTATTAAAAATTTGTGATGTGTTTCCAAAAATATAGAATTCAATTGGTTATTTTAAATTCACGCCAGAACTTGCATATTTGACATGTTTTATTATATTTTATAACAAATTATACATGGGTAGGATATTTCATTGGGTTATTTTCGTCAGTTGGGTCTTGTGCACCACTCGGATCCTGTTTTGATTCAAGTTTTATATTTTTCAATGTTATTGATAAAAATGAATTTCATAGTTGGAAAAATGATTTAATAATTAATGAACTCATATTGAGTTGATGAATATAAAAAAGTGGATATTTTGTTGGAGAGATTGAAAATTGTAAAAATCAGAAAAAGGGTATGAAAAGGAAAATGTCAGAATCACACCTGAGGGGTGATGTCTGCATTTTACATTCGAAAAGATGGGATGTCACACCCCGTGCAAGTGCCAAACTGGGCCCGTGATCAGCTGAGATAGTGGTGTGGTAGTAGTGCTACACATTGCAGGCTCCATTAACTAACACGTGGCTGTGGGTAGGAAATACGGTCAAGAAGTGATGTCTACATTTTACATTTTGTGTTGTGTGTAGGTTGGTGAACGGATATCCAAGGATAATGTTACTGGTTGCATGTTTATTTACTTTCTGTTAGCGCGAGGCGCTGTTTACTTTTCTGTTCTGTTGTGTATTTTAGGTCGGGTGACCACAGTTGCATGGTAGGAAATTGGATATCCATTCTCAACTTTGAATTGTTAAATTTTTTTTTTCAAATGAAAATAATATATATATATATATATATATATTTTGTGAGCTGTTAAAGAGTGAATGCCTAAAGAAACAGTGTGTTATATATCCGGAGTGGTGTACTATCCTGGGATATACGGTAGGGACAACCAAACTCATACGTGGTATGGGACGCGTATGTGAGTAGAGTCACAACTAGAATCCGGGTTCATTCCTCTCTATCTTTACTAGTGAATTTGTTATGTAAAGGTAGTCGTATACGAATGGTTTGTATATTTGGGAATCATATGCACACCTAATAGGCATAGACGAAGATGATTAGTCAGTGATCACTAACAATCTATAGTAGTCGAACGTTCTGACATATCGAAAAGAAACCCATTGTTTACAATCACGTCAAACGGCCAGCCTGAGCCAGATAAATGGTCAACCAAATATGGTAAGTGCAGCAACCGACCACAAAATCAGGAACTAAAAGCCACTAAAGAATATAAAATATCATGTCCTGACTGGGAGCGATCCAGTCGTGAAACCCAACTCTCTAATTTCACTACTCTACCATTGTGTATTATGTATATGTTGCC
Source organism: Akebia trifoliata (assembly GCF_017979445.1). Taxonomy (NCBI): domain Eukaryota; kingdom Viridiplantae; phylum Streptophyta; class Magnoliopsida; order Ranunculales; family Lardizabalaceae; genus Akebia; species Akebia trifoliata. The sequence continues at coordinate 23,765 of NW_028237310.1, forward strand.
TTATTTTGATATATAAAATGAAAATGCATATTTAATATATCCATTTGATAAATTAGATTTGTATATAAAGAAAATGATATAGTCAGTACTGTTGATTGATATAATGTCAGTTTTAAAATGTTTAGTTGCTCATCCCTAGCTATATGTACCAGTTTATCGTAGTTTCTTCTGTAAAACTTTGTATTGTTAAAATGATTCAGTATGCTTAGTCATTCATGTCAGGAGGGGTTATTAGCAGAAATTGTTTGTTTCCTTACTTGGTAACTATTGTTACTCACCCGTTCCTTCCTATTTTTTTAACTTTAAAGCCTGCAGTTGGCGAGGCGGGCGTAAAAACAATGAGTGGGGACTATCTGGTGGGTCAGATAGATGACCCAAGTCTGTTACCTGGTGAGTACTGGGGCTATATCCCCTAGTGGTGTCAATTCGTCTAGAGGTATTTTGGATTCTGTATTGAGTGTTAGGAATTTTGTTAGAATGAGGAATTTCTATATAATCCTATATATAAATTTCTTCTTCTGCACTCTGATTTATCGTACGTTATTAGATGTATATAGGCTTCCGCTAGTATTATATTTTATATGTATATATGCAGGATTCTATGTCGTTTATCAGGTGCAGGTTGAACGCCTTGGAATGCTAACATAAACAGAGGAGATCATGCCAAATTTTGAGGTGCCACTGAAAGCGCCCTCGATCCGCGGGGTGCGCGGATCCGCTTTTGACCCTTGAGGTTTGGGAGTCGCCACCTAGTTATTTCGGTCTAGGAACCGATCAATGACTCTAAACGGATAAAAACTAATCTAAAACCAAGAAAGAAAACTGAATTCGGGGATCATGTTACGGGATTGGAAGGTGTTAGGCACCAATCCCGCCCGGCCAAAGCCGGTCTCTCTACTAAATTCCCAAGTAAATTACATTGCTAAAACCTAGATAAAAATAGAAATAAAAAAAAATACCTTTCCGATGCAAGGACTTTATTCCCTCAGATCTGACAAAAGAGCTCCTTGTACCGTGCTCCCTTGCTTCGTTCTGCTTCCGGATTTGACTTCGGATCTCCGAGGCAAGGTATCTCCTTGTTTTTGAATCTGAACTCTTCAAGTTCGTTGCGGATTTGGGGATGTTTTTAGAAGGCTTTTGGGTGTTTTCTAGACTAAAATTGAAGGATGGATGTTAGTTAAGGAGTTGGGGCTCCAAAACTAGGGTTTATGGGGGGCTAGGGGAGCTTCTAGACCTACTTCTCTTAAGGTTTATAATTTGATACGAAAATAGGGTGTGAGCACCTCTATTTATAGATGTTTTTAGGGGTTGATTTGGATAGAGTTAGTGTTTAATTAGAGATCTTTTAATTAGAGTTGTGTTTTAGTTTGACTTGTTTTAGGTAGAATTGTGTTTTAATTAGAATTGTTTTAGGTAGAATTATTTTTAAGTTAGAACTCTATTAGATAGAGTTATTAATCAATTATAATTCTATTATGACTTTTGGTCTTATTTGATTGACTTTTAATGTTTTGACTTTAGTCTCAATTGATTGACTTTTAATATCTTGACTTTAGTCTTGCTTAATTGACTTTAATTTTGACTTCAGTCTCACTTGATTGACTTTAATACCTTGACCTTAGTCTTGCTTGATTTACTTTTAATTTTTGGAGAACCCCCCTCTAAAATATCTTTAATTCTTTGGACCCCAAATGGAGGGGTCCTTAAAGAAATATCCCACGAACCCTCAACAATTTTGCTTGAGAGTCCGATTAATCGATTTTTTAGGTTCAAAATTTTAAATTAATTTCATTAATGTTTAAATTTATTAATTTAATATTTTTTTATTAATTTCGGAATTTTTTATCATGAAAATTGTGAAATTACCGTTTTTGCCCCCGAAGAGGGGCTTTTCAGTTTTAAGTCGGTTTTTAATGTTCAGGATGTTTTAGAATCGATTTTTCGTAAGGAATTCAATAGAAATATTAGTTTTTGTTATTTATGAAGTTTTTTTTTGTGAAATGGTTGTGAACTTTACGAGGGGCATTTTCGTAATTTTGTCAAATTATGTTAAAATTGGTGAAATGATTTATTTGGTTTTGATTTGTTGTTTTATGTGTTTGAGAGAGGTTTCCTAAGCGTAACGTAGGATCTAAGGTTGTTTTGAGGTTAGGGGTATTTTGGTAATTTTTAGTGATTTTTATCGTGAAGCTTCTTTTTGGTTTGCAAGATGATGATTTCTATGTTTCTGGGGTCATACTTTCCTAGCGTAGCGTGGTTTCTAAGGTTTTGTCAATTCGAGATACCTCATCCGGATTTCTGAAACAAATCTGGTAACAAAGTAAAGTAATGGAATACACATCCATCATTGGGAATCCTTGTGATCGGGTTGACGAGTTGATTAATCAGGCGGATGCAAAAATGGGGTGTCTACAGATGCCCCTCTTTGGCAGAGGGTTGAAGCAAACTAGATAGCAAATCTATTTTGGTAGATAGTGCGATATCTGAATGCCAAAGCTAGTGACAGTTCATTTTGCAGCCTGATTTAGCAATTCGTCAGGGTGTTCGGATCCTTGAGGGTAAAGCTCTCCCCGAATTAAAAGGTTGTCAGGTCCTTGAGCGCAAACTCTCACTGACAGTGTGTCAGATCCTCGAATTTTAGAGAATTCTCCCTGACTAAAAAGTGCAAATGTGCAAGTGTGTGTGCATTGTGAAAATTGAGTAAAACCTGAGCATAAATTGAGCATAGACTGAGCATAAACTGGGCATAATTTGAGTAAAATTTCGAGAGAAAACCCTCGACGATAACTGAGCAAAATCCAAGATAACCCTTGGCGGCATCTGAGCAAAATCCAAGATAACCCTTGGCGGAGATTGAGCAAAATCCAAGATAACCCTTGGCGAGGAGACTGAGCAAAATCCAAGATAACCCTTGGCGGAGACTGAGCAAAATCCAAGATAACCCTTGGCGGCAACTGAGCAAAATCCAAGATAACCCTTGGCGGAGACTGAGCAAAATCCAAGATAACCCTTGGCGGCAACTGAGCAAAATCCAAGATAACCCTGGCGGAGACTGAGCAAAATCCAAGATAACCCTTGGCGGCAACTGAGCAAAATCCAAGATAACCCTTGGCGGCAACTGAGCAAAATCCAAGATAACCCTTGGCGAGACTGAGCAAAATCCAAGATAACCCTTGGCGGCAACTGAGCAAAATCCAAGATAACCCTTGGCGGAGACTGAGCAAAATCCAAGATAACCCTTGGCGGAGACTGAGCAAAATCCAAGATAACCCTTGGCGGCAACTGAGCAAAATCCAAGATAACCCTTGGCGGAGACTGAGCAAAATCCAAGATAACCCTTGGCGGCAACTGAGCCAAATCCAAGATAACCCTTGGCGGAGACTGAGCAAAATCCAAGATAACCCTTGGCGGTAACTGAGCAAAATCCAAGATAACCCTTGGCGGAGACTGAGCAAAATCCAAGATAACCCTTGGCGGAAACTGAGCAAAATCCAAGATAACCCTTGGCGGAGACTGAACAAAATCCAAGATAACCCTTGGCGAAAACTGAGCAAAATCCAAGATAACCCTTGGCGGCAACTGAGCAAAATCCAAGATAACCCTTGACGGAGACTGAACAAAATCCAAGATAACCCTTGGCGGAGACTGAGCAAAACTGGCAAAGGAATGAATGAATTTTGGAGAAAACTGATTAGAACGAACGGAGAACAATAAAGAACGAATAAATCTGGAAGATAATGAATCTGGAAGAGAAATGATTGAATCTGGAAAAGAATCTGGAGAACGAAAGAATGTTATATCTCCTATGTGAGATCCAAAATGCTTTTGTTTGAACCTCAAGGATTTATCAAAAAGTTTTATGAATTTAAAACCTGAGTTTTTATTTCTTTTGAACCTCAAAAGTTTTTCAAAAAACTGTTATCAAGAGGGTAACCTTAAATTTGGGGTTCTCATTATCTTTTAGGATTAACATTGCTCAAAAATAAACCCCCTCTAGTTTGACAATGAACATGGCCTTGAAAATAATTGAACACATCGTAAAAAAATGCCCCTAGTATAAGGGGGAAAAGTTACATTAAAAAAGAAAGAAAATGCCCCTTGTATGAAGGTTTGAAATAATTGATTACCACAAGCGCAATAAAGACTCATCTTTTAATTTTGATTAATTTTATGGAGGTTTTGAGTCAGGCTCAAGAGTACAAAATTATTTCCTTTCGAGTTTCATCATAGAATTCACCCTTATTCCCTTGGTTCACTTAGGGAAGTAAACATTTTCAGATCGATCGTGGACAAGATACTTGTGGCTTCTGAGTCTATGCCGGGTTTAAGCTAAGTATTGAACTTGATTATTCGGACTTCTGATGTTTTAGCTAAGACCGCTCTCAGCTTGGGATTTTCTTCTGTTTTTCTTTGTTGCTCTAACTTTTGCCTAGATCGCCTTTTCAGGTTTTCAATCTAGCGAGCTTGCTCTAACTTTTGCCTAGATCGCCTTTTTAGGTTTTCGATCTAGCGAGCTTTTTTTTCTCTTGGCTTTGATTGTTGCCAAAGTTGTTCTTTCAGATTTTCAACCTTGCGAGCTTGCCTTAATTTTTGCCTAAGTCGCCCTTTTCGGGTTTTCAACTTAGCAGGCATCATTTTTTTTTTTATCTTTTTCTTCTCTGAACTTCTAGATTTACTGTCTGATCATGCTTTGCTATCATCCTTGACTTCTCACACAGTACTTAGGAGGACTTTTATAGGTAGGCTTAGGACTGAGTATAAAAAAGAAAGGGATTTTGAGGCTCAAAAACCCAAATGCCCCTTGTGTGGCATTTCCTTTAAATATTTTCTTTTTTTCTTGAATTTTCTTCCCCATTTTGGATGATATTCTTTCTCTTTTGAATTTTTTTTTTATTTTTTTTTATATTTATTTTGATGTGGTCGGGCCTGAAGTGACTTCTCAGGTTGCCTACGTACCCCAAAATTTTGGGATCAGACCAAAACGTAGTTCGATATTTTCCCTCCCCTAGGTTAGGTGATCAGGCTAAGAAATAAAAAGGCACAATTTTCTCTTTTTGAATAGGCTGCAAAGGGTTGAGAAAAGGAGATAATGAACTAGGTAGCAAGAAAATTGATTCGGCCAAAGATGGCCTCCTTAAATGTAGTACCGTTTGATTTGGTCAAGGTTGGTTGGTTCTGGTAACTCGGTTCCATCATGATCTTGAAGTCTGACAGCTTTTCCTGGTAATATTTCTTTGATGATGAATGGACCTCCCCAATTTGGTTTGAACTTTCCCCTGGGATCAAAATCGGTGCCCTGTTCTCTTTGAGAGTACTAAATCCCCGACTTGTAGTGACGGGCTTGATTTTCTTGTCAAACGCACGGGCGACTCTTTTTTGATAAGCTTGCACGTGATACAACGCTCTCAGTCTTTTTCCTCGATCAAATTCAACTCTTCATACCGTTGGCGAACCCAATCTTTTTCTAACAAATGATTTTCCAATAAGACCCTGAGAGACGGAATTTCATTTCAACTGGCAAGACTGCTTCCATGCCATACACTAAAGAGTAGGGAGTAGCTCCAATAGAGGATCGAATTAGGGTTCGATATGTCCACAGCGTGAATGATAATTTTTCTGACCAATCTCGATGTTATTGACTCATTTTCCTGATGATAGTCTTGATACTCTTACTAACTGCTTCAACCGTTCCATTGATCTGAGGACGGTAGGAGGATGATTTGTGATTCCGGATCTTCAACTTTGAACACAGAGTAATGATTTAAGCTTTGAAGTACGACCCATTATCAGAGATCAGTTCAAAAGGTATCCCCATATCGATTGATAATATGTGATTTGCAACTCAAGATGTAGTAAGGATAGTGGTAATGTATTTTATAACATCTTCTTTGATTCCATCGATATAGACGAGTCAATATATAATCCGTGTTAGACAACACCCAAACTTGCACCTAACATATCCTCATAAGCCCACGTGAACAAGTCTTCGAAATTTCTAAGAAAATTCATTATCCCCTTGTGTTCTTCTGGAGATAAGATGGTTTCTATTTGAATCTCTTTAGGATTTATTTCTGTTCCGAGGTCAATAACCTTTGCTTTCTTGAGCCCGACTCTTATCTTTCTTGTTCAGGAGAAAAATATATCTTTGAAGCTAGATTATTAGTTAATTTTAATGCGCTTGAGGTATTAAAAATTTTCTTTATTCAATCAAATTCAGACGGGACGACAGACACCTCTATAAACTCATAAATTAACTCGACTCAATAGGAAAAGAGTAGACTCGATCTAAAGAAAAATATGACATTGAAAAATTGGACTCGAGCTAACTCAAATAACTCATGAAAAACTCAATACAACTACCCACAATGGGCTTGATTAGGACTGAGGACTGAGACATTGCTTACAACCAACAGATTGAGGTACTATGATCTTCAAAGAACAACTGGATGATGTTGAGAAATTTGAGGTCATTTCTGACTGTTGACTTGATATTGATGTTTACTCTAACTGACCGGATTTACAACCCTAGATAGACGATGGACGATTGAGCTTAGATACAATGATAACCCTATATGACCCCATCAAAGGTAGATTTAGTCAATTTCGATATTAACCCCTTGATAACATTTTTATGAATCATTTTATTGAGGTTTGTGCACCAATCCATTAATTAATCCATTCACACAATGAGTATTTGAAAAGGAGATATTTATTCAAAAAAGAAAGATAATTTTATTGAAAATGATTGACAATATGTTCTTATTAAAACATCTTTCAACAAATTTGATTTGATTATTTTTACATGGACGCTTGGTTTGTCTTGATGGTCATCAGGATTGCTATCAGGCTTGACCCTCTTGGTTCTAACAACTGGCTCTCTGAATTCTGCTGGTCCGTCCGGATACCCTAAGGTGCGCTTGTTCCATGCTTCTCGATGAGGTGTACTAACTTTTCAGTCAAAGGCTCGGGGGAAAAAGAAAGCTCTTGGTTTGAGATAAGGATAACTCTATGGGTACATCATACTGTTCTGGGATCAAATTAGGATGGTAAAAAGATGTTTCTTCTAAACCCATCAGACGGACATAGTAGGATCCTTTGGTTCCTAGAACAGGGGGATCAGTCATCCACCAAGGGCACCTAAAATCGCGATATGACGAGCTAAGCGAGAGTCTAACCATTTACTCCAGGCTTTGACTGAGTTGTGACGCACTAACAGGTTTCTCTTGGAGAAGTGTTCTGGCCCATATTCGAGGTTTGAGGGAACATCTACAATCTTAAGACGATCACAAAGCCACATATAGAGTAAGTGGGGACTTCCTTTGAAGCTTTCCCGCTCACCATTTTTTATGGCATCTAGACCTGAGAAGGTTTCAGCTAAGATGAGGGGCACTGGGTTGGCTTTCCTCGAGAGTTGAGAGGCTAAATCTATGAAGGACTCAGGGATAGTTTGGCCATCACTATTAGAGGTCAGTATGTATTGAGCTAGGATTCCTAAGCATAATCGATAGTCTCTAGTGGCTCGCCAGGCTTCGGGCTTTACATTGATAGGATGACTGCGGGAGTGGTACGGGCCCAGTAAAGGTACTAAATCCAGTTTCCCGTTATGGATTAGGGCCTTGGCTTCTTCTTTGGAAATATTCAATCCTGTGGCGAGGGCACCAGAATATCCGGTCTTCAATGAGGGCCGGACTAGAGGTCCTGAAGTGGATATCCCCATAATACCACACAAAAATCCTCGTGAGTAGGGCACAAGTGTATACGCCCAATGTGGAATATGTGAAGGTAGGGGTTCCATCGTTTAGTCATAGCATGTAAGAGGTTCCAGTCTATCTCAAACTCATGGAAGTAAAGAGCACTCCTCAACATGAATCTCCCAAAATTGATCTTCTCTACAGGGTGCATCCCTATGACGGTTGTTTTGACTAACTGATCGATTGGGTTATCGCCGGCGGCTAACATCCTGGTTTGACACAAAAGAGGATTTTAGTACTCTTCCAATGGTCCATGTAAAAGATTAATTCATTTTCTTTTGGAAAATTTCATTCTTATGGAAAATATTTTCTGGAAAATATATTTTCTGGAAAATGTTTCTTCTAAAGAACACTTCTTTTGGAAAATAATCTTTTTTGAAAAATATTTTCTTTCTCTTCTTTGAAAATTCGATTTTCATTTTGATTTAACTGGCCCGGTCCATCATGATTGTTGGATCTGGATGGAATGGGTCATCACTGTAAAAGAATGGATTCTTTACTGGGTCGGTGCACCCGTTTTAATTTTCAAAAATAAAATTTCTTTGATCCTTGAGGACAATCATACACTTTATCTCATCATTCACATCACTCACATACATTCATCCAACAACAGGCATTCATTCAATAAACAACCCGGGAACACCCACGATAAGTTCGAGTCGTGACCTATGGGGAAGGTTTCTAGACTCTAGGCTTACTACGTGCAATGCATTTTTATCTGGCCACCCTTGCCCAAGCACACCTATATACCTTTCGATACGTGGTGACTTGGTTTGATATACCGTATAGGTGATAATCTAAACTCCAATTCACTTCTCTGAAGCCAAAAAGGGCCAGTTTGATCTCCAGTTGAGATGTGGCGCACAATGCTGAGCAAGGGCCCACTTAACTTAAATACCTCTCGTCTAGAATAAACGTAGT
>NW_028237311.1:0-32460 GCF_017979445.1 Akebia trifoliata
TACGAACATGCTAGGGCAAAATATTCATGATCTAAACATGTGATCAAATATTAAAAGCAAAAGAAAAATAAAGAATAAAAAACAAGTAAATAGATAGATGAACTAACAATTAATGAAAACTAGATCGCTTTAGCAATGCTCTCATACTTGGGGTTTTTCAAGTCTGATCCTCAATGGTCCCCAGCGGAGTCGCCACTGAAAGCGCCCTCGATCCGCGGGGTGCGCAGATCCGCTTTTGACCCTTGAGGTTTGGGAGTCGCCACCTAGTTATTACGGTCTAGGAACCGAACAATGACTCTAAACGGATAAAAACTAATCTAAAACCAAGAAAACTGAATTCGGGGATCATGTTACGGGATTGGAAGGTGTTAGGCACCAATCCCGCCCGACCAAAGTCGGTCTCTACTAAATTCCCAAGTAGATTACATTGCTAAAACCTAGATAAAAATAGAAAATAAAAAATAATACCTTTCCGATGCAAGGACTTTACTCCCTCGGATCTGACAAAAGAGCTCCTTGTACCATGCTCCCTTGCTACGTTCTGTTTCCGGATTTGTCTTCGAATCTTCGAGGCAAGGTATCTCCTTGTTTTTGAATCTGAACTCTTCAATTTCGTTGCGGATTTGGAGATGTTTTTAGAAGGCTTTTGGGTATTTTCTAGACTAAAATTGAAGGAGGGATGTTAGCTAAGGAGTTGGGGCTCCAAAACTAGGGTTTATGGGAGGCTAGGGGAGCTTCTAGACCTACTTCTCTTAGGGTTTATAATTTGATATGAAAATAGGGTGTGAGCACCTCTATTTATAGATGTTTTTAGGGGTTGATTTGGGTAGAGTTAGTGTTTAATTAGAGATCTTTTAATTAGAGTTGTGTTTAGTTAAAATTGTTTTAGGTAGAATTGTGTTTTAATTAGAATTGTTTTAGGTAGAATTGTGTTTTAATTCAAATTATTTTAGGTAGAATTGTTTTTAAGTTAGAACTCTATTAGATAGAGTTATTATTTAATTAAATCTCTATTATGACTTTTAGTCTTATTTGATTGACTTTTAATGTTTTGACTTTAGTCTTAATTGATTGACTTTTAAACTTGACTTTAGTCTTGCTTAATTGACTTTAATTTTGACTTCAGTCTCACTTGATTGACTTTAATACCTTGACTTCAGTCTTGCTTGATTTACTTTAAATTTTTGGAGAACCCCTTCCATTATTTCTTTAATTCTTTGGACCCCCAAATGGAGGGGTCCTTAAAGAAATATCTCACGAACCCTCAACAATTTTGCCTGAGAGCCCGATTGATCGATTTTTTAGGTTCAAAATTTTAAATTAATTTCATTAATGTTTCACTTTAATTATTTAATGTTTTATTTATTAATTTCGAATTTTTTAATTATAAAAATTGTGAAATTACCATTTTGCCCCCGGAGAGGACTTTTCACGTTTCAAGTCGGTTTTTAATGTTCTAGGATGTTTTAGAATCGGTTTTTCGTAAGGAATTCAATGAGAATGTTGGTTTGTGTCATTTATGAAAAAATTTTATGTGAAATGATTGTGAACTTTATGAGGGGCATTTTCGTAATTTTGTCAAATTCTGTTAAAATTGGTGAAATGATTTATTTGGTTCCGATTTGTTATTTTATGGGTTCGAAAGAGTTTTCCTAAGCGTAATGTAGGCTCTATGGTTGTTTTGATGTTAGGGGTATTTTGGTAATTTGGTAATTTTTAGTGATTTTTATCGTGAAGCTTCTTTTTGGTCTGCAAGATGATGATTTCTATGTTTCTGGGGTCGTATTTCCTAGCGTAGCGTGGTTTCTAAGGTTTTGTCAGTTCGAGATACCTCATCCGGATTTCTGAAACACATCTGGTAACAAAATAAAGCAATAGAATACACATCCATCATTGGGAATCATTGCGATCGGGTTGACGAGTTGATTAATCAGGCGGATGCAAAAATGGGGTGTCTACAGGTGCCCCTCTTTGGCAGAGGATTGAAGCAAACTAGATAGCAAATCTATTTTGGTAGATAGTGCGATATCTGAATGCCAAAGCTAGTGACAGTTCATTTTGCAGCCTGATTTAGCAATTTGTCAAGGTGTTCGGATCCTTGAGAATAAAGTTCTCCCCGAATCAAAAGGTTGTCAGGTCCTTGAGCGCAAACTCTCACTGACGGTGTCAGATCCTTGAATTTTAGAGAATTCTCTCTGACTAAAAAATGCAAATGTGCAAGTGTGTGCACTGTGTGAAACTGAGTAAAACCTGAGCATAAATTGAGCATAGACTGAGCATAAACTGGGCATAATTTGAGTAAAATTTAGAGAAAACCCTCGACGATAACTGAGCAAAATCCAAGATAACCCTTGGCGGCATCTAAGCAAAATCCAAGATAACCCTTGGCGGAAACTGAGCAAAATCCAAGATAACCCTTGGCGGAGACTGAGCAAAATCCAAGATAACCCTTGGCGGCAACTGAGCAAAATCCAAGATAACCCTTGGCGGCAACTGAGTAAAATCCAAGATAACCCTTGGCGGAGACTGAGCAAAATCCAAGATAACCCTTGGCAGCAACTGAGCAAAATCCAAGATAACCCTTGGCGGAGACTGAGCAAAATCCAAGATAACCCTTGGCGGCAACTGAGCAAAATCCAAGATAACCCTTAGCGGCAACTGAGTAAAATCCAAGATAACCCTTGGCGGAGACTGAGTAAAATCCAAGATAACCCTTGGCGGAGACTGAGCGAAATCCAAGATAACCCTTGGCGGCAACTGAGCAAAATCCAAGATAACCCTTGGCGGAGACTGAGCAAAATCCAAGATAACCCTTGGCGGAGACTGAGCAAAATCCAAGATAACCCTTGGCGGCAACTGAGCAAAATCCAAGATAACCCTTGGCGGAGACTAAGCAAAATCCAAGATAACCCTTGGCGGCAACTGAGCAAAATCCAAGATAACCCTTGGCGGCAACTGAGCAAAATCCAAGATAACCCTTGGCGGAGACTGAGCGAAATCCAAGATAACCCTTGGCGGCAACTGAGCAAAATCCAAGATAACCCTTGGCGGCAACTGAGCAAAATCCAAGATAACCCTTGGCGGTGACTGAGCAAAATCCAAGATAACCCTTGGCGGCAACTGAGCAAAATCCAAGATAATCCTTGGTGGCAACTGAGCAAAATCCAAGATAACCCTTGGCGGTGACTGAGCAAAATCCAAGATAACCCTTGGCGGCAACTGAGCAAAATCCAAGATAATCCTTGGCGGCAACTGAGCAAAATCCAAGATAACCCTTGGCGGAAACTGAGCAAAATCCAAGATAACCCTTGGCGGCAACTGAGCAAAATCCAAGATAACCCTTGGCGGCAACTGAGCAAAATCCAAGATAACCCTTGGCGGAGACTGAACAAAATCCAAAATAACCCTTGGCGGAGACTGAGCAAAACTGGCAAAGGAATGAATGAATTTTGGAGAAAACTGATTAGAATGAATCGGAGAACGAATAAATCTGGAAGATAATGAATCTGGAAGAGAAATGATTGATTCCAAGAATGATTGGATCTAGAAAAGAATCTGGAGAACGAAAGAATGTTATATCTCCTATGTGAGATCCAATATGCTTTTGTTTGAACCTCAAGGATTTATCAAAAAGTTTTATGAATTTAAAACCTGAGTTTTTATTTCTTTTGAACCTCAAAAGTTTTTCGAAAGAACTGTTATCAAGAGGGTAACCTTAACTTTGGGGTTCCTATTATTTTTTTAGGATTAACATTGCTCGAAGACAAAATGCCCCTAGTTTGACAATGACCATGGCCTTGTCAAATGATGAAACCAGATGCGTCCTGATGAAGAAGACGGTGTGTGGGAGAAGAACAAAATAGAATCTACGCATGCACACCACTCCCATTAGTATGCTGTTAAGGGGGCATGGAAAAAATAAAAACGGGCTTTTATTTGTGGCACCCCAAACCAACCAGCATGTTGCTGTTGACAGAAATTCCAGATTTTTTTTTTTTTTTTTTTTTTTTGCATTGACACCCTCAGCCCATTATCAATGGAACCTAAAACAATCTTAAAAAAAAAAAGCAACAATAAAAACAAACTAAAAAAAAAAAAAAATGAAAGAAGAAACTATTAAAAGATACATCATCCCCCAAGACTTTATAAAAAGAAAACAACCCTACGCGATTCACTAATCATTATTCTACCGTCAATTAAACTCCTTGATTTGGTTAGTTATTTAGGATCATTCTAAATACCCCTCGATTGGACTATAAGTAATAACACAATACGAACATGCTAGGGCAAAATATTCATGATCTAAACATGTGATCAAATATTAAAAGCAAAAGAAAAATAAAGAATAAAAAACAAGTAAATAGATAGATGAACTAACAATTAATGAAAACTAGATCGCTTTAGCAATGCTCTCATACTTGGGGTTTTTCAAGTCTGATCCTCAATGGTCCCCAGTGGAGTCGCCACTGAAAGCGCCCTCGATCCACGGGGAGTACGGATCCGCTTTTGACCCTTGAGGTTTGGGAGTCGCCACCTAGTTATTACGGTCTAGGAACCGATCAATGACTCTAAACGGATAAAAACTAATCTAAAACCAAAAAAATCGAATTCGGGGATCAAGTTACGGGGTTGGAAGGTGTTAGGCACCAACCCCGCCCGGCCAAAGCCGGTCTCTACTAAATTCCCAAGTAAATTACATTGCTAAAACCTAGATAAGAAAATAAATAAAAATAAAAGGTTTACCTTTCCGATGGCAAGGACTTGGTTCCCTCAGATCTGACAAAAAGAACTTCTTGTACCGTGCTCCCTTACTTCGTTCTGCTTCCGGATTTGACTTCGGATCTCCGAGGCAAGGTATCTCCTTGTTTTTGAATCTGAACTCTTCAATTTCGTTGTGGATTTGAGGGTGTTTTTAGAAGGCTTTTGGGTATTTTCTAGACTAAAATTGAAGGAGGGATGTTAGCTAAGGAGTTGGGGCTCCAAAACTAGGGTTTATGGGGGGCTAGGGGAGCTTCTAGACCTACTTCTCTTAGGGTTTATAATTTGATACGAAAATAGGGTGTGAGCACCTTTATTTATAGATGTTTTTAGGGGTTGATTTGGATAGAGTTAGTGTTTAATTAGAAATCTTTTAATTAGAGTTGTGTTTTAGTTTGACTTGTTTTAGGTAGAATTGTGTTTTAATTAGAATTGTTTTAGGTAGAATTATTTTTAAGTTAGAACTCTATTAGATAGAGTTATTAATCAATTATAATTCTATTATGACTTTTGGTCTTATTTGATTGACTTTTAATGTTTTGACTTTAGTCTTAATTGATTGACTTTTAATATCTTGACTTTAGTCTTGCTTAATTGACTCTAATTTTGACTTCAGTCTCACTTGATTGACTTTAATACCTTGACCTTAGTCTTGCTTGATTTACTTTTAATTTTTGGAGAACCCCCCTCTAAAATATCTTTAATTCTTTGGACCCCCAAATGGAGGGGTCCTTAAAGAAATATCCCACGAACCCTCAACAATTTTGCCTGAGAGTCCGATTGATTGATTTTTTAGGTTCAAATTTTTAAATTAATTTCATTAATGTTTAAATTTAATTATTTAATGTTTTATTTATTAATTTCGGAATTTTTTATCATGAAAATTGTGAAATTACCGTTTTACCCCCGGAGAGGACTTTTCACGTTTCAAGTCGGTTTTTAATGTTCTAGGATGTTTTAGAATCGGTTTTTCGTAAGGAATTCAATGGAAATGTTGGTTTGTATCCTTTATGAAAATTTTTATGTAAAATGATTGTGAACTTTATGAGGGGCATTTTCGTAATTTTGTCAAATTTTGTTAAAATTGGTGAAATGATTTATTTGGTTCCGATTTGTTATTTTATGTGTTCGAGAGAGTTTTCCTAAGCGTAACGTAGGCTCTAGGGTTGTTTTGAGGTTAGGGGTATTTTGGTAATTTGGTAATTTTTAGTGATTTTTATCGTGAAGTTTCTTTTTGGTCTGCAAGATGATGATTTATATGTTTTTGGAGTCGTACTTTCCTAGCGTAGCGTGGTTTCTAAGGTTTTGTCAATTCGAGATACCTCATCTGGATTTCTGAAACAAATCTGGTAACAAAGTAAAACAATGGAATACACATCCATCATTGGGAATCCTTGCGATCGGGTTGACGAGTTGATTAATCAGGCAAGTGCAAAAATGGGGTGTCTACAGATGCTCTCAGATAGCTATCGGTACACTTTTCGATGAGTCTAGGTGATCATCATTGAGTTTACTTCCTTTAGTCTCGCATTTTGGATGTTAGGATATGATTGTGGGCATCAAAATTTTGAAGAGGCCCTCATAAATTTTACAAATCAATTGAAAGTCCTTAAATAAAAAATGGACTCATGCATCCAAATAGAGCCCATTAATGAAGACGGGCCTCATACAATTTGGATTTGGATTTTCGTAGATACAGCTCATGATCCAAATAAATTCAAGTGATCCACATTAAATATTGGACTCTATACCCAAATAAATAGGTTTGGGCTACCAAAACTCCATAGAAACCTCAAAATTGGAATTGGACGAAATTAACTTTTAAACCAACTGATCAAACCCCTTAAATCAAGAGTATAGTTGGAAAGTTAATTTAACATGAGTGTATAAATATCAAAGCCTCCCTCATTTGGGAGAATCCATGAATCACTTTCTCTCAGAAAACAAAAGTTCTCCCTCTAGAAAAGAAGAAGCTCTCAAACCCTCTTCCAAACACAAAAAAAAAAACTTTCAAGAGAAACTTGGATTTTGATTCAAAAGAAAATCAAGCCTTTCTCCGAAAGTCAAGAAATCATTTTCAATTGATAAAACGCAAAGCTTAGAGAGAAGAAAACCTACAAAACCCTCAACAAAAGATCAAGCATCAAAAGCAACCATCTACATGTCAAAAGTCACATTCTTAGTCGATTACACGCGAAGCTTGAGAAAAGAAAGATACACAGACTATTTTTCGTTGTACTTGATTGTTAATCAAAGGATAATACTGATATTTGTACTACCATTTTCATCAAAATCAATAAAAATCCATTTGCAAATTTATTTTATTTATCTCAAGGTAGATCGTGAAATTTATTGTCGACAATGATTTCAATAAATTTACATTGTTAATTTGTTCTCTTGTTTCTTCGCGTGAAACTTTGAATCCAAAATCAATCAAATTATAGCTCATTTGAAGAAGATCCCAACCCTTATAGGTGTTATAAACTTATTTTCAATAGGGACCAAACATACACTGAGAGTGAGGGTGTCAATAGGCCACAAAGTTCCTTAAACCGATTAATCTTAATCAGGCTTAAAAATTATAATCCTAACCCAGCCCATCTACTGGTCGAGCTAGGTCAGGCCTAATAAAAGATGTCTAGGTGTAGACACCCCATTTTCACACTCACCTGATTAATCAATTCGCCAACCCAATTGTGACGGTTTCCAATGATAGATGAATATTCCAATGTTTTTTATTTTTTACTACATATGTTTCGAAAATTTAGATGAGGTATCTCAAGCAAACAAAACTTTAGAAACCACGTTACGTTAGAAAAATATGACCCTAAAAATATTGAAATCATCACTTTGAGACAAAAAGAAGCTTTACAAGAAAAATCACTAAAAATGATCAAATTACCAAAATATCATTGACATCAAAACATCCCTAGAGCCTACATTACGCTTAAGAAAATTCTTTCGAACATATAAAACAACAAATTAAAATCAAATAAATTATTTGGTCAAATTTCACAAAATTTGATAAAATTACGAAAATGCCCCTCATAGGGTCCACAATCACTTCACGCCAAAAACCCATGAATGACACAAATCAGTATTCTCATTGAATTCTTTATGAAAAATTGATTTCAAAACATCCCAAAACATCGAAAAATGATTTCAAAACGCAAAAGCTCTCTTTGAGGGCAAAACGATAATTTTTTCAACCCTAAAAATTCAAAATTTTGAAATTAATAATTAAAATATTAATGAACATAAATTGAAATCTTAATAAATTAAATTTAAAATTTTAAACAAATAAAATTAATTAATTCAGTCCACAGGCCAAATTTTATGTGGTGGCCCACTTATTCAAGTGAGGCCCACCTGATATTTATTAGAAGGCTCCTCCATTTAGGATCCCAAAGAATTAAAATATAATTAGGGGGTTTTAAAAAAAAATATTCTTTCATTGTATGTAAGAATGGAAACCCTAATTAATCTTATCTTAAAGAAGCTTAGTCAAACTGAAAAACTTCCAAAAAAATATCTATAACTAGGAACCTCCACAACCTAATTTCGTAGGTCAAAAGAAATCTTAAGAAAGAGAAGTCAGAAACATCCCCCAACCTTTCCAAAACCATAAATCCAAGGCCCTAACTCCCTACCTAACATCGAAATCCCAATTTTTGCTCAAAAAACACCCACAAACCTTCCAAAAACATCCATAAACCCTCAAAAAATATATAAAAAAATAAAAAATACTTAGATCTAGGAGGAGGATACCTCATTTTGGATATCAGAAGCGGATCCAATGATGAATAAAAAACAGGAAAACTCAAAAGGACGCTCTCCACCAGCTCTGAGGGAACCAATTGTCGCAATCAACTAGGTAAATTTTTTTATATATTTATTTTTAGGTCTGTTTAGCAATGTAATTTTTTTTGGGAAAAAGTAGAGATCGAAGTTTGCCGGGCGGGGTTGGTGCCTAATACCTTCCAACCCCGTAAAGTGATCTTTGGATTCGTTCTTTTTGTATATCAATGTTTTTATCTATTTAGAGTCAATATTTGGTTCCTAGACCATAATAATTAGGTGGCGACTCCCAAACCCAAAAAAACGGATTCGCAACCCGCGGATCAAGGGTGCTTTCACTAGGCCCTAGCATGACCTAGCCCACACATTTTCAGGCCTATTTATGGACTGGGTCCAACCACCCATTTTACATACAAATGAGTATACATTATAAAATATAATTATAAGTTATCGGACTGGTGTAAACATAAGAAATTCATCGTGGAACTTCAATGCTATATTATTTAGAGTCACCACCATCTTTTTTTGGAAATAAGTGTGAATAGGCACTCAAAATGATTTTGAAAGTGATTTTGTCTTTGCAGTGACTCTCATACATGAAAAAAGTGTGGTATACTTAAAATCTAAGTAAGGAGGTCTGATTAAAGAATGGGGAAAGTGTTATGCATCCCATCCTCTCCACCAAAGTGGTTACCTTGAAACTTGGCCATTCTTTTGAGAAACTTAAGAAAATAAATGAAAATGCATGAGAATAGATGTTAAATGTGGTGTGTGCATTGAGTAAAATGTCCCCTTAGAAAAGAGTTTGGATTTCAATGTGATTTTAAGGGCATTTTATGGAAAAAGATGACCTATGTAGCCACATTATTTTTTATACATATGAATGTTGATTTAAGCTTTTAGAGAGACTCCATGATGAAGTTTCCTTGAGACCACAACCTTAATATATGTATGCAAAGCTAGAAACTTAGTGTTTCACCCCAACAAGAAGGTGACACATTTCTTCAATGTGAGTGGGTGCATTGTATACAACATGATGCATTAGATATAGTAAGGAAACTAGGGTTCAACCCTCACCTTTTCGATCGAATCTTAGTCCAACCTACCAGAGGTGGGAGAGGGTGTATATTACATCTTAAAAGATTGTTAAAATATAAAAATAGATGGTTAGAAATAAAAGATGCAAGCTTGAAAAAAAATAAAAACATATTATAACCCACCTTGTCCTTTGATGCTCTTGAATAAATTTGAATCTTGAGATGATTTTTGAGAGTTGAATGCCTTGGTTGAGGGTAGATGATGGTGGGATTTTTGGTTGAAAGTTGAGTGGTGGGTGAGAGTTCTTGAGTTGAAGATTGGGCTGAAAGATGTTTGGAGAAGTGAGTAGAAATTTGGACAGAGTTTGGGGTAGAGAAATAGAGGCTTGAGAACATCAATTATTCATAGAAAGTGAAGTTATTTATAGAGTTTTTGGAGAACTTTTGGGGATAAAATGGTCTAACCCTAAAAATAAAAAGAATGGACATGAGATTTTGATTATTTCTTTTAGAATTTTCATTTGTATAAAGGTAAATATGACATTTATATATAAACTTAAAAAACATTATTTGATCTTTAATTTTTCGGTAAATAAAGATAAGAGATCAAAAAACACTTTTTTGAGGGTAAATAAAGTAGTAACATGTGTAAAGGTGAAATGATAGGTGAAAAGTAGATCTTGATTCATTTGTAAATAACTCATAAAGCAAGGAGTGGATGTATATGTTTACATGGACTAATGGGAGAACAAAAGTACTTTTGGAAGGATAAATAGGGGAGTGACTTGTATAAAGGTGAAGTGGTATGTGAAAAGTAGACCTTAATTCATTTGTAAATAAATCATAAAATAAGGGTGAATGTATATTTTTGAAATGGACTAATGAGAGAGCTTCATATATGTACTTAAAGATTCTCACATTTTTATGGTATGATTGAAAGTTTTCTTAATTTTATAGATTTTTACTAAAAACCAAAAAACCTTTTTGATTTGACTACACTTTTTGATCAAGGTATTCTTGAGTTTTCACAGAGGGTAGTTGACTCTCTAATTGGGTTAGAGCATTGATTGTTGAAGGCTTATGGGAGATCAATATGTGTCATCCTTTAAAAGGGTGTGAGAGAATGGACTTAGGCTAGGCTTGGTATTGAGCTTAGGGGATGGACTTAGGCTATGGACTTTGATTTTGGACTTTAGGTATGAATTTGGGTTATGAACTTTATTTTGGACCAAGGTTAGGGTATGGACTTTATTTTGGACTTGAGTTAGGGTATAGGCGATGGATTGGTTAATGGAGAATGGATATAGATTCAAATTGGATTATAGACAAGGTAAGGGCATGCAAAACAATATGACATGATGCATTTATGTATAAAAACGATGTCAAGTGGTAATGCGGACCCGTTGAAAGACTTAAGCTCTTAATTGAAATCTGTTCGAGAAAATTTGATTTTTTCTAATGGGTTCGGGTAAATTAGGGTGTCTACAATTGGGCCGGGTCAAAACAAAACCATCAATAGGTACCCTTGGGTAGTTTGAAATCCAAATTTAACAAAAATAAGAAACTTTTTTTTTATTTTTCTTTTTTATATAAGCAAAACAGGTAACCTTGCTAGTAATTAATAGGTGAAGGCAGGTTTTAAATCGAGGTCGTGCTATCAACACTTACCGACTTTAACCAACTTAACAAGCTGGCACCTTGGGCAAACAAATTTAAACCTACATGGGGTTCCCATTAATGAAAATTGAAAAGGCTTTGATGATGATGATTACGACGATGACAAGGTGAGAGAATGAAAAAAAAAATCTCTGTTTCGAAATGTCACCGAATGTCTGGCCTAGGACAGTTGAAATTTTTATTTTATTTTAGACCAAAATATTGCTTCAAAACAAAATTTTTAACCTTGCTTGAGCACCACAAAGTCAGTCTGCAGTGAACCCTTAATGGAAATCATAAATGATCTAAAACCATGACCAACAACAACAGGGTTGGGTTGGAACAAAATTTTGGGATGAAGAACACAATTAAACTGTTATGGTACTTAGTTCAGTATAATCTGGTCACATTCCCACATCTTTTGTGATTCATGAAAGTTACTTCTTCATTTTTTTACAAGTACTCATGAAAGTTTCTCTAAGGGGCCATTAGACCTTCAATTGGTATCTATGGGCTTTCTTTTTATCTGACTGCCAATAATATTCTCCCTTGGTCTCCCATTTTGGATGTGAGAAGTATTTAATTAGATTTTAGAACATCAATGTTGTGTTTTAGAACATAATTTTCTTCCTTGGACTCCCAACTTTATGATGTTTTCAGAATTTATTCTCGTATTTCTGTGAGAAACATTAGTTCCAAATCAACCAAACACATGAGAGGAGTGTGGCTGGCATATAAAGAGGATCTACGCCTCTCAGGCAGTCACCAAAAGATTAGATAGTGATATTTTTCTTCACTGATTGAATCGCGACTTTTTCATTAAGTCCCAACTTTTACGAACATCACGATTAAATCACAAAGTTTGCGATTAAATAAAATAAAATAAAAGATGTCATGCCCTAGTAAGAGAATAGTTATCATTTTACCAATGAAGTATTAGATAATGAGGATGCACATGAAGATATTGATTTTGATCAATTGATGATCTTAATTAACACTTCTGTTGTGGTGGTTGTCTTCTTTATATTTGAACAATATAAACCTTGACTGTGTTGTAAACCTATAGTTACTTCATGTACTTTAATATGGGGTTTGGTGATTTGTTGTTGTAATTTAACATGATATTTGATTATATAATATGAGAACACCGCCTAGTTAAAAACAATTACTTGGTCCTAATCCTAATTCGATTTTTTAACGATTAATTCTTGATATCGACTTATTCTAGAACCCCAACTTGGTGACTATGCTCTCGGTTAACCTAGAGTAATAAAGAAATACACCCTCATCACATAATTAGCATGAATGGTAGAAAGGGGAAAAAAAATTCCCAATTCCCCAAGAACACATCGAAAACACCAGCCGTAATCCCCGAGAAGTGATTTCTAGGAATCATTGCTTAACAATCATGAAGTGATGGCATTCAAATCATACAACAATCATTGCCTAACAGTTCATGAAGTGATAGCATTCAAATCATATACTACTTTGAGAGGTTAAAAACAGAAAAGAAAAACAAAATGCTAAAATAAGCTTGTTTCCTACCCCATGCCCCAGCAAATATACCCCACCCCCAACCTCCCTCTCCACCTAAAATTTACCCTGCCCCTCAATATTATTTGCTAAGGTTACGAAAAAAGTTGCGATGAGTAATGTTCAGTCAGGAAGCCATAGGCAGTCCATACCCATTCCGGTGTGATCTCTGCCATTTCCACGCGACCTTCAAACTCTCTTGAAGATCTGTGTATTGGGCCGTCCAGTTCAACTCACGGTTTATCTTGGATGGGTCACTGTACACTTCAGCATAATCACCAGGTCGGCGACCAAGGAAATCTACTTTTATGTTGACACCAGTTGCCTTCTTACATGCCTCTGCAAACTCTTTTACTGATCTACCTGAATCACATATAGGTATAAATAAATGAGCTTTACGACTTTCAAGGACTTTGTCTCTTTCCCTAAAAGAGAGCATTATCTTCCTTAAACCCAAAATGAGAAAATTTGCAATCGAACGAACCTTTCCCCGTGCCGACATTGTAAATGCCAACTTTCCCGGGACTTGCCTTTGCAAGAGCTTTCACATGAGCATCAACTAGATCCGTGACATCAATGTAGTCTCTTACACAAGTGCCGTCAGGTGTGTTATAATCTGTCCCTTTAACCTACATGGAGATCAAGAAAACTAGAATTGAGAGAGAGAGAGAAATGGGGATTTGTTTTCATCATTCATTCCAATTCCAATACTATGCATTCAACTTTCTATTGATGAAAAAACAAGAGAGCTGCTATTGGCACCCCAACTTTTACTTATTACACCACAAATAAAAATAAAGAAAATAATCAAATGGTTGAGAATAAGAAAAAGTTCGGGTGCCAATAGAAGCTCCTTTTTTTTTTCTGCTAGATGGGTTTTTTGGGGTGATTAGGATTTTCTATGAGCCTAATCATAATTGTAACCAACTACTAAAATTGATTGCATGAGTGTCATGTGTGTTTTAATCTTTAATTGGGGTGTGATATATAATTTAAGAAATTGAGGTGTAATAAGTAAATGTTGTGGTGCCAATAGCAGCTCTAAAAAACAATGGTCACTGATCAGCGTACCTTCAGCCCAGGAATAATCCCTGATGCTGCATCAAAACAAGCACCAGATATCCGGCCGTGTTCTCGCAGTTCTGGTCTGGGAGCTTCCCCTAATCTTCCTTCTGGATCGGATCCGATCACATTAAAGTATCTAACAAATTTGCATGCACTGAAATTAGTCTCCTTGCGCAAAATGACCAAGTAATACTGCTAGTCCAGAGATCTTTCAAGTTTCGACAACATATATCGTGCATAATCAAATAGAATAGTGGCTTATTTTAGCAAAAGAGAAGGTTATATGCAACCATCTTTCAATAACCTGTGTTTATTTACTTAGAAGCGTGTAGATCAGAGTAGGCAAGGACTTGCAATAAAAGTCTTGATTTTTAGGTTACTTAGTGTTTTGGTCTGTGAGACCTCTCAAGGGTTTTGGAGGTACTTGAGATCAGTAACTGCAAAACACACCCCTAACAAAGACCAAACAAAATGGAAATGTTCACACCAGATGCGGTTTTCAAGCATGAAAAATGAATCCGTTTTGCTTTGACCAAGTAGGATGTAGGCCAATTCAAAGTAGAATAT
Source organism: Akebia trifoliata (assembly GCF_017979445.1). Classification (NCBI taxonomy): domain Eukaryota; kingdom Viridiplantae; phylum Streptophyta; class Magnoliopsida; order Ranunculales; family Lardizabalaceae; genus Akebia; species Akebia trifoliata. Next base: position 14,415 of record NW_028237311.1, read on the forward strand.
GATTTTCTTTTCTTTTATTTTATTTCTTTCAATGGTTAAAAGAAAATTGAGTATGACATCACTCAAGTGAGACAAATATGTAAGTATTATGTTTCCAAATCACCCAACCTTAATATCATGACAGCCATGTCAGAATTCCTCGAGAAATCCAGGATGATGTCTTCAGCCATCTTCTTGGCTTTTCCATATGGGTTGATTGGGACCTGAATACACGTGAATAGGTGGAGATATCAGTTGTATTAGAATGGAACTTCTATATTTTCTTGCCTTCCCAAAAAAGAAATTTTTCACACTATCAAAGTCCACTCTATTTTACTGAAAGACATGGCTATAGATAGAACAAAAAGGAAGAACACGATCAATGCAGTCAAGCCCATGTGGTTGGGATAAGTCTAATAATAATGATGATACCAATATTGGAGTGAGTCCACAACACACTAGTATTTTGAGTATTCACCTGAGGAGTTTGTTCGGTAATGGGCATCTTTTCAGGCTCTCCATATGTTGCACAGGTACTAGAATAAATCAACGTGTTTACACCATATGCTGCCATTGCTTCCAGTACTACCAATGTGTTTGATGTAATATTATGATAATACCTGCAATAGAGTCAGGAAGTTTATTATGAAGGGATACAGTCTTTTTCTTTCTATGCTATAAGATGTGTAGCTTTAATAACTTATTAAAGTGGGCTCAAGCAAAGACAATGTCAAGACTCAAGTAATCTAATTCTCTTAAAAAATGAATGAGAGTTGTTGGATAACATGTGAATCAATTTCCAGGTAAAAAGGAGCTTAAAGTCACTTCTCTAGAACAATACTACAAAAAAAGATACATAAAATTTTTTTCATATATTTGAAACTAAGCAAAAGATAGTATTTTTATTCTCTTAAAAGTTTTGAATTAAACTTACATATATGTATACTACTTCTTTTACAAACTAGGACCCTCTCATTTCAATGGGATTTTGGGATCTTAAAACAGAAAAATGTTACATGCACCCTACAATCAATGAGTGGATTGATTCCCTTCCGAAAAATCTCTCCATAGAAATATCAATTGACAGATTAGATTTTGATTTTAATATTTATTCCTTATCGGATGCGCCACATAGATGACTCTAGGGCCTATTCTTGATGATTATAGAGGTCATTCAAACAAAAAATCAGTTATTTTAACCTTCTAATCCTGTCAAAAGTGAATTAGAAATCAACAAAAACTGGACCATATATTTCACTAAATATTTTGAGCCAACAATTGGTGGTGTTAGAACATAGAAGTTTTCCTAATGGTATCCCCACCAAAAACCGACTTTAATTAATTTCCATGTGGGCCCTACAAAGCTGGTAAAAACATTGTGTATGAAAATTTGTGTACATATGTCCTTGCCCCAAAATTATTGTTAAATAAATGCAATCTAAAAAAGATTTTTATTTTATTTTATGAATCAAATAATTAACCAGCTCAACTCACTCCGCAATGTGCTTACTACAAAAGCTAGGTATCGTAAATAGGAGCAGATCTGCTTCTTTGTAATTCTAACCAGGCGTGGGGGCACTTGCCCCCACAAGGACTTCTAAAACTTATAGGATTTATGTACTACTGGTTGGGACCGAGAAACAGCGGCGGAAAAAAATATCTGCCGCTATTGCTGCAAGAATTTTTTTTTTAAGTTAATAATAAGGCACAAAGAACTGTGTTCAACAACCCCCCCTCTGCGCCTGTTTTATTCCAGTAAACCATGTACGTATGGAAGGGGTGACATACATGCCCGTGGGATTAGTCGGGTTCTCTAAGAGACCCAACCCAAGGTATAAAAAAAAGGGAGTTATAAAGGTCTTAGTTGCCCCCATGTAGACAACATCCTAGCTCCACCCCTAAGTCTAACTGATGTCAAGAAGGGTCTGATTCAAATACAAACACAACATACCGAAGAGGTTCGAGTGTGCTTTCCCCCACGTAAGCAACAGCTGCAAAATGAATCACAGCATCAAATACATTTTCTGCAAATATTTTATTTACCTGAAATATTAGTTAAGGAAAGTTTTACTTGTGAAAATAAAAATCTGAAAAATGTATATCAAACGATGGAAATGATTAGGATACAGCTTTCGCATCTCCGAGATCAGCATAAATGAACTGGAGCCTCCCAGGTTCTGGGAATAGTTCCTGGAGAACCTTAATAGCACCTAGGTTTCCTCTAGAAAGATTGTCCTGTTAAAATAGGAACGGAAGTACTAATCACATGTGGTGGTTTTAAGTACTTAAAATTTGATGAACACGAGAACTAATAATAAGGAAGATTTGATGTAATCTGAATGAGAGATACCACTATAGTAACACGGTAAGAGTCCTTCAGAAGTCGAAGTGCAGCATGTGAACCTATGTAACCAGCACCACCTGTTACTAATACATGTGTTACCCCTGTTTCACGGAGGGAGAACTGGACAATAAATGAGTAAAAAAATGTTAGATACATTGTGGATGCATTAAGACGAAAGAAAATAATAATAATAATAATAATAAAACAGGAAAAGAACCATGCCATTCAAGAAAGATATCCTTATCAGCTGCAAAAGCTTTGTTGTTGTGAGCAGTAATAAATGCAGATTGATCTCCTTTTTTGGGAAACATGGTAAAAGGAAGTATATAATTGTAAGATTGTTATATCTGGTCAGTGTTTGTGTGCACACACATATAGGGAAATTATACCCTCATACTTGAGCGAGAGGAATTAACCAAGTGAAGCGACAAATGTGTGAGTATTAATATTTTAGTTTATTATTTTTATCAGTATGTGTGAGTATAAATTTTAGAAATTTCTACTAATCAAATTTTTTTTCCAAATAGCATTAATTGAATGTAGAAGTCTGGAAATTAGCTAAGCAAACAAAACATGGAAAACAATCATTGAAACCAAGATACAAAAATTCTTACATTGCACTATGAAATCCCTGTCAATTTTTGAGCTGTGATATTGCCGCACCATAAAAATATGAATAAACCTCACAAGTGATTTAGTTATAAAATCACACCAAAAATAAATGAATGCTAAATTCATAAAATCCCACTCACTTATGGCATGATTTTATAAAATAATTTTTTTTTTTAAATCACTTGTGGGATTTATTAATATTTTTATGGTGCAACAACAATCATGACTCACTTTTTTACCACTTAGGAGCATAAATTCTTTGCAACAAAATTTATCCTGCGCCCATTAGCTATACATGTTTAAAATGAATATTGAATAACATATTGCATATTTTGACAAAGAACAATCTGCATCAAGTACCAGTAAGTTACCCCAATGGAAAGTGTCGATTTTGTTTATAAGCAAGTGGGTTGGTGGCTAGTAAGAAGAAGGCAGGTTTTGAACCCAAGTCATGGTATCAACACTTATAGAATTAACCAACTTAACAAGTTGGCACCTCAATTGGCACACACTACACTCATCCAAGGTGGAGAAGGACTCATTTAATGGGATTTAGAAAGGAGATTTCCTAGGTTAAAATTATGATGATCCTAAACAGGGACAGATTTTTACACAAAATTTTATTATTATCATTTTTTAAATAATCTAAGATGACAAATATGAAATTAACAAACACCTTATGCATATTCATGTTCACTCTTAAATTTAAAACTCAAAACATATCTTCTTACCATTTCATGATCTTGGTTCTGATAAATGCAAAAAATCTACTGGATTGTTTATGTGGAGGGGATGACATAGTGCAATCAAACCTACTAACTATGTATCTCCCTTTCCAGAGCGGATTTACAATGGGGGCACTTGCCCCCACAAGATTTTTCTAAGTCTTTAAGGATTTATGAGTTATTGCAATAGATAACAACGGCGGATAAAAAAAATACACCACTATTGCCCTCACACAAAAAATTTGTTATTGATTTCCCCCACACAAAAAAAATAAAATAAAAAATTGGCTCCGCCTCCACTCCCCTTGAAAAGAAGGTTATATCTTTCTCGATTCTACCATTCCATGTAGAGATGGATGGATCATCTCATTAACGTATAAGGCTTCATCACAACAGTATCGCAAGATTAAGAATTTAAGATAAAATGCTACATCTATCATAAATGTGTAATATGCAATACGGAGAATTGAAGGGATTGTGGAGTCATCGTGCAAATACAATTTTATGGTTTGTAAGATCCGTACTATGCATGCGTATTTTATTGAGTATTCATTTGTTTTCTATTGGCTAGAAGCCAACATGGCAGGCAGCTTATTTTGGAAAAATCTGAAACGTGCTCGAAAGATTTTAGTTTGCTTGACAAGGATTTAATTCCTAGGGAATTATCTTTGATTCTGATGGATGATATCACTATCACATGTAATTATGCTCGAGTGTAGCCCTCTATTCTGATTTTAATGAACTGTGTGGTCCTTTATCCCCCTAACTTACCGGTTTAAAAAATGTACACTTTGATCTTCCATGAATCTCCCTTTTTAAAGAAGGATATATGTTTTATGATTCTATTATCCCACCAAAGATGGTACATCTCACTAACATATAAGGCTGAATCAAAAAGGTATCACAAGATTAAGGTATAATAAATGCTACATCTAAAAATAGATGGTTTATGTCAACATGAAAATAAAGCCACATATAAAGAACTAGTTAATCACATGGTTCATTTTTTCAAAAATCACTAAGAACAACACTTAATAGTAAAATCCTGCTGGATTAAGGATTTACCGGGCTCGGACTACCGAAACCAGATGACGACTTATTGAGCACAACAACGCAGAGAGCTATGAGGGTAGCAGCAAAAAGAATTTTTCCAACAATATTGCTCTTCCGTTTCGTATCAGCGAAATCCATGCCTTCATGCACAAATAATTCAAAATACCTCCATAAATAATGATAATAATAATAACAATAACAACAACAATAACAGTAAAAATAATAATAATAATAACAGTAATAATAAAAATCATAATAATAATAATAATAATTATTATTATTATTTGATTTAAAATCGAAGTTCATGTTCTTAATCTGTAGAGAGAGAGAGAGAGAGAGAGAGAGAGAGAAACTCAAATCAATAACCCACATGGAATGATGAAAATCCCCACCTGAAAATGACCAAGATCTACTGGCCCTTGTTTGAGCTCTGTTCCTGTTGATACCTTGCATGAGAGAAATCGTCTATATATATGGAAATCAGATATTAATTCTCTAAATAAAAAACTTGTAATGGAATCCTCCTTTTCCAAAATGCATCCAGCATAATCTGTACGAACAAGGATGAAGAAACATTAGCTTTAATAAGATAGATGGGACAACAAAAGCATAAAAATTTAAACTTTAAGATCATGGAAAACTTTTTTTTTTTTTTATCAGTAAAAAAAAAAGACAGAATCCAATAAAACCAAAAACAGAATCTTACATGAAACAAACCCAACAAAAGACAGAGAGGAACAAAATCCAATTGGGAGATCGGAGAAAAAGCCCAATTCAAACCAAATTATAAGAACAAAATCTCAGATGAAAATAAATAAACTCTACAATAGAAAGAGGAGAATCCGGAACAATAGAACCATAAAAACCTAAACAAATTTTCATCAAGATTTAAAAACAAAAACAAAATCAGTCCAAACCCTCAAATTATTGGGTGGTAACTGATATAAGGAGAATTAAATCATACCTGAAACATTTTTTTGTATTTATACAAAAAAACGGCCTAAACTTTGAAGATCAGAAGAACCAAGGCTAACAACCCAGAAAGGAGTTCCCCTCAATTTAAAGAGAAAATTAAAATCAAGCAGTGCGATCAAAGAAAAAGTGAATCATGACATTGAGTAGAAACAACGAATAACCAAACCCTAGGAGAGAGAGAGAGAGAGAGAGAGTGTGTGAGAAAATACCTTCAAGAGAGAGAGAGAGAGAGGACCGAGTCCTGGTATACTTCTTGGTGGATATTCTAATTTGAATTGTTGTTAGAGAGACAGAGAGACAGATATTTACGCCTTATAATAGGTTAAGCCTCTCTCACTCTCTCTCTTGTTCCATGTTTTCAACAAGGAAGAGAGAGAGACTTTTTTTCAGTTATTATTTCCAAATCTAACGTGCATTTTTATTTAATTATTATATATTAGATTACGCCAAAAAAAAAGGGAAGTGCTACTCACGTGATTTAAAATACTCGAATTCAAGCGATTCTTTTTTACATAACCCTTGGAACTGGAATTAATTATAATTATACCCTTTTTCTTTTTTTTTTTTTTTTTTTTTCCTTTGGAAGGACTAGAGAAAATGCGGTGAACAAGCCTTGGACTTGGCTCCCAATGGAGTTCTTTTGTGTTAGTTTATGTGGTTTTAAAATAGGGTCGTCCATGAATTGGGTTTAAAAAATATATAGGTAAAATTACTTAATAGACCCTACAAATGGACCCAAACCAGTTAGTTAAAAACTATCTTTCTAAATGTCCCCTCATCCCGGTATAATGGCCAATCAAGTTGTTGTTGTTTCAACTATTTGAAGTAATGAACTTGAAATTCTTGTTCAAATGTCGAGCTCAACAATTATAACAAGGTCAATCTCAACAATGTGGAAGTTGATTTTAATGATTCATGTTCAATTATCGAGATTGACGATTTGCAATTGTACAATATTGATCTCAATGATTTGAATTGTCTGAACTTGACAATTTGAATCATCGATCTCACCACTTCAGGGTCAGGGGGCATTAAGAAAGGAAACAAAAAAAGTCTACTAAATTGACCATCAAGTTATTGTGGAAAAATTGGGGGTGATTTAGAAAGAATTGTCTCATCTTCCTAGTTTATTAAGGTCAAATGGCGTGACATGGTCTATTTATATATATAGTGTTGAGTTCGACAGACAAAGTGTTTTGTCCTATATGGGCTAAAAGTTTTGGAATGACTTGATTTTTTGTGAAGAGATCAACCTATTCTAAAATTTATAACCCTAGTTCACAAGTTGAAGAATCATGGATCGTCAATTTTTATCGTCACTTTGTAATCACTTTTCATAGGGTTAGAGGTTTCAGAATGGGCTAATTTTAGTCATATAAGACAAAACTTTGTCTACAATTTTGTCTACCAAACTTTGTTTATATATATAGGGAAGTTTTCAAAAGCCCTAAAGAGAACTAAACATTGTGCCAAACATTTTTCAATACATGGGCTTGAAGTTTTAGAATGGTCTGGTTTTTTGTGAGGATGATATCTATGGTAAGGAGATCATCCTTATCAGAAATCTACCCATTCTGAAACTTCTAACTCTAATTTACAAGTTGAAGAATCATGGATCGTCCAATTATTGTAAATCACTTTTGATGGGTTAGAAATTTTGGAAGGGGCTGATTTTGGGGAGGATGATCTCACAAAGAATCGGCCCATTCCGAAACTTCAAGCCCATGTATTGAAAGATGTTTGACTTTCTTTAAGACCTCTGAATACTCTCTATAAATGTGTGATTTTCAATTTTCAAAGATTACTTCTATGAAGGTTTGGAGTCGCCACCATTCATTTTTATAAAAAGGTATGAATGGTCACCCGAAATGTATTTTTTAGAAAAAAGTGTTGTTTTAGCGTTTAGTGACTCTCATACGGATAAAACATCGATCCACCTAAGATCTAGGTAAATGACTTGATTAGAGAAAGGGGAAGGTGTTAAACACCCTTTTCTTTCCACCAATCGGTAGTAACCTCAAAAAGTAACTCGATCATTTTGAAATAAATAAAATAAAATAATCACATGAATAGCAATTTGTATCCTAATAAAGGATTTATTATCAACTTGGATTATAGGGATCATCTCATTGAAGAAAATGTTCCTTATAGAATTTAGCCTTGAGAACAACATATATTTATTTTGGAAAAATATTGGCTAATGATTGTGGGTCCATTATCATGGGTTGAGAAGGACCCGAATACCGATTACCTCAAAACAAGTTAGAGGGTTTAAAACTGTTTTCTTTTTAAGGTAGTTACAACCCATATACATTCAACTTAACCAAAATCCAATCTACCAAAGATAGGGGAAGAGGAACATTACATCTTAAGAGTTTTTCTAAAAGAAAAATTAAAGAGGTAAAGGGTGAGGTAGAAGAGGAAAGTGGAGAGGGGAGATGTAATATTTATACTCATCCTACCTTGAGGATTGGACCTTCCTTTTCTTCTTAGGTCCTTAGTAGAATTGTGAGAGTAAAAAAAATTTAGAATAGAGAAGAGTTGAATAAATGAGTTAAGAAAATTAAATTTTTTTTAAAAACTTAGACTTGGTACCCTCTTTTAGGAGGTGATGGGATATTTATAGGGATGGAAGGTTACTTTTGATGGTAGAATTGAGTGAAAAAGTAGAAAAGTAAAGAATGACATGAGATTTGAAAGTGAGGGGTATGAAATTTAGAGTTGAGATGAGGGTATTTATGGAATAAGGGGTAAATAGATGATTTTTTATCCAAATGATTTGGATCCTCTCCAACCCATTGGCTTAAGTGGTTAGTGAGGTGAAATGATATGGTATTAGTAGAAAGAATGTGATTAAGTATTAGGTGGGATAAGGGGGTGTGGTGTTTGGTTAAGAGAATGATGTGTGTAAGGAGTTAGGTGATTAGGTTTCGGGATGATGAAGGGGATAATGACAAGTGTCCAAAAGGTGTGAAGATAGAGTATTTAGGTGAATTGATCGAGAGAAAGAGATATGGAGATAAGTTGAAAGTGAATAATAAGATAAATGTATGATTGTGATGTGGGTTGGTAATTTTTTTAGAAAAAAATTAAGTTTATAACATGGAGTGTGGGGGGTGATTTTGCTAGAGAAAAATGATGCGTTAAGTTAGGTATAATGACTTTTGGGAAGTGGGTTGTAATGAGGACAGGTGTCCATTTAATGATCAAAGGTTATTTGATTAATGTAAATAATGGTTTGTGAGTAATGATTTGTGGATTAGGGTTGTGGATGTGGGGCTTTGATATATTGGGCTTAGGATTTTAGATTGTTGGGATTTGTTAGGGTATATTTTAAAATAGAATTTTAAATTTTAGGGTTTGGGTGGTATGGAGTTAGGGTTAGGCTAAATGGGGTGAGGTGAAAATAATTTTTAGGGAATTGAGGGTTGGTGGGCCTTAAGCGGGCTTGGAGTATTTTCAATTCCAAAAATAAAATGGTGAAAGATGGGGAAGGTGGGGGACATATTATGGGTCCATTAGACTTTTAGGGGTCTCAGAAGCCTTCAAAATGATCAAAATGCCATGTTTCAACGATTTGAGCTATTTAGGCCCGTTGGCAACTTTTTATTAGAAAAACATATTTTTTAGGCTCTTTCGAGTGGGGGTCCATTCAAATTGAGGGGTCTGCACTCTCCATATATATATATAGGGAACAGATCAAGGGACATGAAAAAACATATGTAAAAACAATGTAACATTAATAAATTTTCAAAATATGGATTAGAAGTTTCGGATTAAGCTGATTTTTTGTGAGGATGATCTTTATGATGGGAAGATCATTAAAAAAAAATCAATCAAATCTGAAACTTATAACCCCATTAAAAGTGATTTAGAATGTGGACTGTCAATTTTTTTTAATAATTTGTAAATCACTTTTGATGGATTTAGAAGTTTCAGATTGAGCTAATTTTTTGTGAGGATGATATTCTCATCATAATGACCATCCTCACAAAAAATCAACTCAATCCAAAAATTTTAACCCATATTTTGAAAAACCATTGTTTTTACATATGTCCCGCCCCTATATATATATATATATATAATAAAACACAACTAAGTTTGAATAGTTATATGTGATACAAACGTCTAATCAATTACAATGTTGTAAGAGACAAATCCAATTGGGACAAATCTCCCACCATTTACAATTTGTGGGTTAAATCTCCCGTCAAGCTATAGTGTCATGAGACCCCTTTAAATCATTTTTTATTTTCATTTTTCATCTTTTATCATTTTAATCTCAATTTTTTTAATAATACAACTTTAACTTCTTCTTTTTTTCACTTTTACCCCCTTAACCCAAAAGAGGATGTGTCCCTCTAATTTTTACTATATTTTCTCTTTTATCTATTTAATCCACTTTATTATTTTTCATTTTTTAACCCTTTAATCTTAATTTATTTTAATAATACCCCTTCCATCAAGTTATAATTCATTAGAGCCTATTTTATTTCATTTATTATTCATCTCCCCTAATTTTACTATAGTTCATCTTTTACATGTTAATTTACTTCATTATTTTTCATCTTTTACCCTTTTAATTTCAATTTTTTATAACATTTGTGTGGGTTAAACCTCCCATCAAACTATAGTTTCATGGGACTTATTTCCTTTATTCTTCACCTCCTCTAATTTTATTATATGTTCTATTTTACCCATTTAATTTACTATATTATTTTTCATCTTTTATCCATTTAATCTCAGTTTTTAATAATACTCCTCCAACTCTATTTTTTTCACTTTTACCCCATTAACCCTTAAGAGGATGCCTACTCTTCTATTTCTATTATATTTTCTGTTTTACCCATTTAATCTATTTTATTATTTTTTATCTCTTATGCCTTTAATCTCATTTTTTTAATAATGCCCCTTATATCAAGTTATAGTTTCTTAGGACCCACTTTATTTCATTTATTCTTTCCTCCCCTAACTTTACTATATTTCATATTTTCCTCTTTTAATCCACTTTATTGTTTGTCCTCTTTTGCCCCTTTAATCTCAATTTTTTTATTTATAATAATACCCCTTCAACTTTATTTTTTTGTTTTTATCATCTTAACCTAAGAGAGGATTTCGTAAGCATAGGTGAACTTTAGTATATATATAATACAAGGATGTGATTGGATTATACATGTAACACCCTGAGTTTTTAATTTGTATCTCGAGGAAAATCTAGATCTGAATTTCGATAAATTCTAAAAGAAGAACTTAGAGTAGAGTGCTCGAATTTTAATCTGTTCATTTTTAACGAATTTTGACTTCGCCATTAGGTTCAAAATGATTGAAATATATACTTTAGCTTGTAAGCACATTCAAAGCCGAGTTCGAATAAGAAAACTAGAAGATCCTCAAATTTCATGTTAAGTAGGACCCAAACAATGAAATTTTGTTAGAAGGAGAATCAAGAAAATTCGACGTCATCATGAGGTCCGCAACAAAAAAATAGTTGAAATGGAATATTCTTTTGCCATTTTTTGAGTTCGGATAGTCTAGTTACCGTCAAAAATAGAAATGAGAGGAAAATACCAAAAGTGCCCTCAACTTTTATAAAAGAAAGTTAACTTTCTTTTTAATTCATTTCTTTCTCTTCTTCTCTAAAAAACCCCAGATCAATCTTTTCTCAATCCTAGGGTTTCAACCCATTCCTTTTCAAATCCATCGTCATCAAGCCCGTATTGATTGTCGACTGAAAAGGAAAAATCGTCGGTATCAATGAACTCCATGTCCTCACCCCATTAAGCCATCACTTTCATTTCTTTCTCTTAACCTCTCACCCAAAAGCAGCATGAGGGTTATAGCCTACCCACTTGGAGGGCCATCCTATACCGAAAAGGAGTCGTCCACCATCGTTGAAAGAGGAAGGACACCTTCATCAAGGGTTTCGTGATCAACTTGTTCGTTTTGCACCCAAGTCAGTCCAAACTCGTCGTTCATACCGTCGAACTTGAGTCTTGTGCTAGCTCATCGCATTTGCATCCACAAACCAAGGAGGGGACTTTCGATTCCTAGTGGTAACTTTTAGATTTTGAAATATGCATTTAGGTTTTAAGAAAACTTGTTGTTTGTTTCTAATTGTAGAAATCTTTGCTTGATTTACAATTCATGTTAGGAATAGAGATTTGATGTGTTTTATCATGTTTTAACATAAAAAAAATTATAGGTAGGTCAAAGGGTTCGAAGAACGGAAGAAAAACCCAAAAAATGGATCGAAAGATCGAAATTTCGCGAATGTGTTCAGTGCTGTCGACAAAAGGTGTCGATGCCACCGACACCAGTTGAAGGCCATTCTATCGATCCCACCGACAAAATCATGTTTTTACCACCAATAAAATAATTTGATCAAAATTGCTTCTGGCTTTTGGGTTGGCTTCCTCATGACTTGTAATTATCCATTCATTTTATTAAAAATATTTAAGTAATTTTTACTTTTCATTTATTTTAAGTTCTTTAATGAAATTAAGGTTTTACACCCCATTTTGCAACAATGAGAATGGTTTCAAGATCCAAATCTTAAAGGATTAAAACTTGAATTTTAGTTTCAAGATCAAAACTTAAATTTTGACGTTTTCGACAAGCTTTCAAAAGTTTAATATCTTTCGTACTACTTTGAATTAGATTATAAAAATTATATGATGTCAAATCTCGTGCTCAAGGCTTTCATTTTTAAAAATTCATTTTCAATTTCGAGAACTTTAAAAATTTGAGTTTCCAACACTTAGTCAAATTTTCATCAGATTTTTTCAATTTTGACAGATTGCCTTCGCATACCCATTGAGACTCCGTTTTAACAAAAATTTAATGATTTTATCGATTGAATGATCAAAGTGACTTTGGAAACTTGAGAAAGGAATGCTTGATTTGAAAAGTCGAGAAGTTAAAACATTGAAAGAATGGAAAAGGGGATAAACGATAAAATGTTAGAATTACATTCGAAGGGTGATGTCTGCATTTTACATTATATGTTATGTGTAGGTTGGTGAAAGGATATCTAGGACTACTAAAAGGGTTGCATGTTTATTTACATTATGTTGGCACAAAGGCTCCGAGTACTATTATTTATTTTAGGCTGGGTGGCCACAATTGCATGATAGGAAACTGGATATCCATTCTTTCTCACACATCAAAAAGAGACACATTGCTTACGGTCATGTCAAACGACCCTTTTGAGTCGGATAAATTATTATCAGGGTGGTAAGTGCAGCGATCGGCTACAAAATCAGGAATTAAAACTCATATTTATGTTGTAACATCATGTCCTGACTAGGAGTTATCCAGTCGTGAATCCCAACTCTCTAATTCTAGTACTCCACCATTGTGTAATATGTATCTGTTGTTTTATATCGAATTATAAACTGAAAAACATGTCTATTATTTCAATGTTGTCAATTATATTTGCATAAGAATGAAAATGTATAATGAGTGTGGATAACTGATGCTATGTGGGATTTTAAACTATTTAATTGCTCATCCCTAACTATATGTATCAGTTAACCGTAGTTTGATTTGTAAAGCTTGCATAGTTTGAAATGTATCAGTATGATTACTCGATCACGCTAGGTGAGGTTATTAATAGGAATTGTCTGTGGACCTACTGGGTAACCATTGTTACTCACCTTTTACTTCCTATTTTTTTAACTTCAGAGCCTGTAGCTGTAGAGCCATCTAGCAAGGACCATCTGGTGGGTCATATCGATGATCAAAGTCCATTACCCAGTGAGCATCATGATTACTTCTACTCGGAGTCTGTTCGTCATAGGAGAGGTATACGTTCTTTTTGGGATCGAGTGCTAGATCTTTGCTAGAGTGAGGAAAATTTCTATAATCTTGTATATTTTGCCATTTTGCGCCACTCTGATTTCACCTTATACCGTTTGTACCTTACTCTCCTCCACACATTCGATATTTTTTGACATATGTTTTACACATGATTTGTTTGAATATTGGTTTATTAGGTTTTAAATTCCGTGGAACGCTAACATAAACAAAGGAGACCATGCCGAAATTTTGAGGCGCCACCTAGTACCTCGAGGTGATCTCGGGATTTGTGTTGGCATTTGACGGGGTGCCACAATACATGAAAAATAACTCATAGATAAACACATGACCCCAATCGACAAAACATAAAATCCAAGGATTATGATTTATATGTAACCCAAGAATACATAATTCAAACAAATACCTAAAAATGACATGAGAAATTTGACTTTGTGCTTAAATTTTGTGGTTATATTTTCAATGATTGTAATAAGTGTGTATATAACAAATTTAGTAACAAGATTGGTGTAATCATTTACTTATATGTAGATGATATGTTGATTTTGAGAACAAATTTGAAAGTTGTTGAGGATATTAAATATTTCCTAAAATCCAAATTTGACATGAAGAATTTAGGAGAAATTGATGCCATGTTAGGGATTAAAATAGCAAAAAAAGATGCAGGGTTTGTACTGTTTCAAAGTCACTATGTAAAATTTTTTTTACAGAAGTTTGGGTATTCTGAGAGTGTACCCGTTTTGAATCTTTTAGATCTGAACATAAAGTTAAAGAAAAGTAAAGGTGATAGTATGTCACGAAAAAAATATGCTAGGATTATAAGAAGTTTGATATATTTAATGAATTGTACTCGTCCATATATAGCTTTTGTTGTGCAGATGTTAAGTAGATTTACTTGTAATCCTACTAGAGATCACTAGATAACATTAATGAGAGTTCTCAAATATTTGAGGGAAACCATAGATATGAGATTACATTTTAATGGAAGTCCAAATGTGTTAGAAGGGTACAAAATGTGAATTGGATATCGAAATTTGATGAATTCAAATCCATTAGTTGTTATATTTTCATACTAGGATGAGGGGTAATTTCTTGGAAATCATCCAAACAGACGTGCTTGTGTAAATCTATAATGAAATCAGAGTTTATTGCATTAGAATTAGCTGGAATTGAGGCTAAATGGCTGATAAACCTATTGATAAGTATTCATTTATGGGAGAAACTAATGCCATCAATATTTATTCATTGTGATAGCTTGGTTGTTACAGCCAAAGCTAAAAATCATGCACATAATAATAACAGTTGACACATACATCTTAGGTTAAATAATTATTGATAGATAGAGTGATTACTATTGACTTTATGAGGTCAAAAAACAACTTAGCAGATCTATTAACAAAACCACTAACTACAAGACTAGTAAATAAAATATCGAAGGTTATAGGGGTAAAGCCCATGTAAATAATTAGTCTGTAATAAAAATCCAATCTACATGAAAGAAATCCTAAGAAGTAGATTCAATGAATAATAACAAGTCATTAAACTAATTGGTGAGACAATAATGGAAAAGAGACAATATTATTTGTCTATTTCCTATGGTGTTAAGTAGTGTTTATATATAACAAAATGAAGGTAAACTAAAGTTTTTAATAAAGTTTATAATTTATTTGGGTGGTATGTAATAGTCATAAAACATACTTAATGGACTTACCTATGTAAATGTGGGAATATGATCACTTCCTATGAATATAATGGGCAAATATTTTATAACATTTATGAAATAATCAAGATTCAACACATGGCTAAAAAAATGTCGAATCATAAGAATTTGATCAATCTTAGAAAGAAGGATATATATGATGTAGATAAGGAAATGTTCATTACAAACCTCAATACTTCATTATTTTGAGTCACCACCACCATTTTTTTAAGAAATGAGTCTGAATGGGCATCCGAATTAGTTTTTTAGAAAAATTATTCTTTACATGGCATTGTAACCCATATTCTCCATTGATAGTCTTGAGTGAAAGTACTTGTAAGTTGAGAGTCTTGAATAAAAATTGAAGGTAAGAAATATATGGGGGTTTTAGTTAGAAAGCTTTAAGATTGAAAAAAGGTAAAAAGAGTTGAGTAAGGATTTTTGTAGAGTTTAAAATTGAGAGGGGGGCTTTTAAGCATGAATTACTCACAGAAGGTGAGACTATTTATAGAGTTTTTAGAGAACTTTTGGGAATAAAATGGTTTGACCCTAAAAATAAAAAGAAATAACATAAAATTTAGGTCATTTCTTTTTGGATTATTCATTTTTATAAGGATAAATATAGAATTTATAAGATAAATGGGAGAGTGACACGTGTAAAGGTGATGTGGTAGGTAAAAAGTAAATATTGATTTGTTTGTAAATAACACATAAAACAAGAGTATATGAGAAAATGTGTAAAAGTACTTTTCGAAGGATGAATAGGAAAGTAACATGTGTAAAGATAATGTGATAGGTAAAAAAGTAGACTTTGATTCTCTTGTAAATAATCCAAAAAGTAATGACAATTATATACATTTGAAATTATACCAATTAGAGAGTGATATGTGTCCACTTTTGGGAAAAGGTGTGAGACCATGGGCTTCTTAGGTTATGACATGGGTCATGAGCTTAGATTTAAAAGTTGGATATGAGAATGATTTAGGGACTTAGTTATTGGATTTAGAATGGACTAGGTATTAGATTTAGGTATTGAACTTGGATAAGGGTTAACTTAAGCTAGGGGAATGAGTTTGGATAACGATTGACTTAGGCTATTTGTATTTGGACATTAAGATTAGAAGAATGGGTTATGATTTAATAAAAATGAGCAAATGATATAATGCATGCATGAAATTTTGCTAAATGGCACTTTCGATGGCCATCCATTTAAGGCATTCAGGCTTTTATTTGAAATTAAACTTGAAATTCTTGAAATTTTGAAAATGTTTAGATGGGCTCGTGCAAATTGGGTGTTTAGATATGATATGATAGTTAACTTGCACTAAAAGAGAAAAGGTTAAGTAAGCCAATTACACCAAGTCCATATAAGTTATGCCTGTCTATACTAAGGGTCGATTAAGTCCAAAAGACATCAATATTAGATATCCAGCATTTCACCTTATGCGAGTAGCATTTCTTATTCCTTTTAATTATGAATCTATAGGGGATTTTTATAGAATTCATAGTTTTTATTATTGTATTTTGTGGAATAAGACTTGAACTCAAGACCTCTTAAGCTTTAGTTATGTAGAGATTTTCTCTCTTGGGAAAACATAAAGCTAAAAGGAATTTTCTCTCTTTTGTGTATAAAGAAAAGTCAAAGATTTCTTTTTTGTTTTATAATGAGAGTTGTAGAGACAAATCTTTATTTCTTTAGTTTGACATCGATAAGAAGTGAAAGTTTTGTTCAACTAATATAATACTCCCTCTACCCTTTGCTTGAATGCGATTGAGAAAAAGAATGAGCCTCACCTGCACATGGGACCCTAGGCACCGTGGGATTGGAGCCCATCGTGTTTGTGGCCAACTTGTCAAAAAATCTTAATCCACACATGTGTGCACGTCTTGCGCACAATAACACATGCGTGTGCTTACCAGATTGGGATCGAGTTTGGGCTTGAGTCTAGGTCTGGGTTTTTCTTGAGGATCTTTTTGCTCAAAGTTTCTTTGATTTTTTATTCGATCTCAATCATCAATCTCCTTGATCTATTAGAATAAACAATTTCCATTTTTTAGACTGTTGGGGTTATCCAATGTTTAGAAATTGGCCAATAAATACCTCAACAACTGCTTCCATTATTCTTTAGACTATTGGGTTTCGTGTATATAAAAAGGGTTATTGACCAACTATTTGTGATATATAAAAAAATCTTTATGATCTCTATCTTCTTCTATTTTCTTTTCTTTACTATTCACAAAATCTTGTTGCTTGTACTACGATTGGTTTATCGAGTTTGACATGATTTATTATTTTCGAGTACACAATTAGTAGAGAGTAGTAGTTGAATCTTAGAAATCAGACGCTTAAGACTGATTGCACCGTGTATTCATCCTTGAGGGGGGAGGGGGGGGGGGAATTGATTTTAAGGACAACAGCTCATAAATGCCTTAGTTACATCAAAATTGATAACTTCTTTCCATTCTCCGTCTTCTATAATCTATTTCTTTTATGATCTAGGATATTTGTTTCGAGTATATAAAACCAGGATATGAAACTTTAACATCAACATTTTATATACCCTTGCTATATATTAACGTTTTATTTTTTATGTTGCATGTACGCTAATATTACATGTTATTAGTAATACCACATTATTGTTCCTATTTGCATGTTGTGTGACAGGATTTTGTTGCTAATGTATAATGATTTGAAGTATGATTTTTTTAATCAATATATGTATGCAAATTAAATGGGTCCATGTGTGTGCCTCTAGACTAATCACATGTGAGGTGAAAATGCACAGTCAATGAGAGAAGGGCAATTAAGTCATTTCCTTTTTTTGTTTATATGAATAAGACATG
>NW_028237312.1:0-32347 GCF_017979445.1 Akebia trifoliata
AGTTTATACTATTTTTTTGGAAACTAGCTATCCAGGCCTCTTAGAGCACCCAACTAATCCTCAAGACCTCTGCTTCTTGAGGCATGGTCTTCACCATCTCACCAACCCTTGGGGGCTACAACGTTTATACTAATATGCTTGTTGTTATGTGAAACAAATATTAGTATCTGTCATTTGTATTAATTATGTTTTTATTCCTATGCTGTTGTTTATCACTTGCAGCCTGCAGGCTGGAAGTTAAAGGCGGAGTATCTTCCGGCTGGTTGGCTGTGCCTGGTACGCTTTGTTGGACCTAAGTTTTCAACTGTGCTATCTGTTTTTGTAGACTACTAATAATAATAATAGTGGCATTGTGTTGATGAAAATATAGATATTGTTCTAATGATGTAGGTCTGTGGCGCATCAGACAGCCAAGAGCTTCCTCCAAACTTCATAAGACTTGCAAAAGATGTGTACACACCTGATCTGATGGCAGCATCCGACTGCATGCTAGGTACTGTAATGAGATTTATTTTTTAATAAGTTCTGTAATTATATTGTTGTGTTGGGAGTTGAAACTTTTCTGATGCGTTTTGATACTTGAATCATGAAATTCGTTTCAGGAAAAATCGGATATGGCACAGTCAGTGAAGCTTTAGCATACAAGTTACCATTTGTCTTTGTACGCAGAGATTATTTCAATGAAGAGCCATTCTTAAGAAATATGCTTGAGGTACAATTTGTTGTTCAATTGTTCTTCACGTCAATGATTTGGAAGTATTTAAAAAGCATCCGAGCCTTGACAAGGTAATATATATTTTGTTTAAACAGTTTTACCAAGGTGGTGTGGAGATGATTAGGAGGGATTTACTCACTGGACACTGGACACCTTACCTTCAACGTGCAATTAGTCTGAAACCATGCTATGAAGGAGGCATTAATGGTGGTGAGGTACGCATCTTCTTCTTCTCTTTACTTTTTTTTTTTTTTTTTTCTTTTTATGGAAAATTTGTAGTTTATTTTTGTGGTTCTTCTACACTCGTGGAGGAGTTGAGGACTCATGTTTCATTTTACTAGTAAAATGCACCCGCTTTGCACTTGAATTATTATTTAGTTACCTGAAGAATTCTACAAAATTTGAATTATTACATTTTTACTCTTTTTTTATTATTAGTTCTAGTATTTTGCAGTATTACATCTCATGGCAATAGAGGTTAAGAATTCAATGTTTGATTTCTCACCGACAACCTAGGCTTGCAAATCGCTCCCTATCACTAAAATAGAAACATTTTTTTTGTAATGTTCTCAAGCAATATAGTTGATCTTGTGAGAGAGGAAGAAAATGACACTTTCAGAGGATAAATTTCTATATGCAAACATACAGATCCAATACATTGTGATAAAAAAAGGCAGATCTTGTTAGCTCTTAGCAGTGAAATTCCATGGTTTGACTTTAATGCCAGTTTTCTTAAATGCGATATATGATGATCATGGTATGAAGTCCTGTTTCACATCGTTCCATCTAGGCTGAGGTACCTTATTTCAATAAAGTACTGAGAGGAAACATTGTTAAGTAAATGAAAACCTTGTTCTCATAGTATACGAGTCATGCATAACATAGAAGATAAATAACCTTCTTTACAGCTTAATTAAGCATTAAAAAAAATCATTTGATGTGATAAACATTCAGATATTTTTGTAACAAGAAATTTTGTTTTACAAATGCGTTTTTTCATTGTGCTCTTCAGGTGGCTGCTCGTATATTACAGGATACGGCTATCGGAAAGAATTATGCTTCAGATAAGGTAAACAAAGTGCATATATCTATTTTTTACTGATATGTTACAAATGGGTTATTTCCTGTTGTTAAATATGAAACTGACTAGTATCTATTTATTTTTTTTCTTCTATAAATTGCAGTTTATTAGTGGGGCAAGAAGATTGCGTGATGCCATAGTACTTGGGTATCAACTACAAAGGGCCCCTGGTAGAGATGCAGATATCCCAGAATGGTACGCTACTGCCGAAACAGAACTCGGTCTTCGAACTGCATTGCCGAGTGTTGAAATGAATGAGAAAAGCTCTCTTGCAAACTCGTGAGTTTCAATTTCTCTTTGATTCCTAAAGAAATCTGTTTATGCTCATAAGCTTACATTCGTATGCACTTTTGTTGATATATTCCTTCTGTGTTTTGTCTCGCTAGATGCGTTGAAGACTTTGAGATTCTTCATGGAGATCTTCAAGGTCTTTCAGATACAATGAGTTTCCTAAACAGCTTGGCAAGACTAGACACTGAACATGATTCAGGAAAGAACGCTGAGAAGCGTAAACTGCGGGAACGTGTTGCTGCTGCTGGACTCTTTACCTGGGAGGTCTGTCTTTGTCATGTGGTTCTGCTTGCAATTTTTATCTAACATTGGCTAATTTACTCTTTATTCAACAGTGGGGCAAGACTTGATTTAACTTTAAACATTACTTGATCGAGGAATTCTTCTTGAAGTTAACACCCTATAAGATAATTTATAAATGTAGAATGTATACTTAGCGATTCACTCTATGGTGAACATAATTTATGAGATTGAAACTAGCTTTTACATTTAGAGCATGAAGCTTCTAGCAATAATTGTAGTTCTCATTATTGGTTATCATTTCTTGTAGGATGAAATCTTTGTAGCAAGAGCGCCTGGGAGGTTGGATGTAATGGGAGGGATAGCAGACTATTCGGGAAGCCTTGTTTTGCAGGTCTATTTCTCCCTTCATTGGCCTCTTTATATTCTGACGTTCTCGGAACTTTGTTATTATCTACAAATGAAAAATGTTTTTTTCCCGAGTTGCTTTCGGAAAAGAAATTTGCTTATATTTCCTTCTTATCAATAAGAACAAATGTTATATTAGATAGTACTAGCAGTACAAAGCATAGATATCAAAAGCCTCAATAGAAAATGTGGAAGTCCCTGATTACTAATGGAAGGATGCTAACCCATGACTAATGATGTTACTTCAATTTGAAAATTTTTTGTGTCATTTTATTTTAGAAAAAATAGAACTTTTGGTAATTTTATTGCTAACATAACTTTTCATACAGATGCCTATTAGAGAAGCCTGTCATGTTGCTGTTCAGAGGATTCATCCAAGCAAGCATAAGCTATGGAAACATGCCCAGGCTCGGCAACTTGCAAAAGGAAATGAATCCACCCCTGTACTGCAAATTGTAAGTCATCAGCCTGGTTAAATCAATTCTCTGTTTATGTGATATATTGAGATTTTCTATTAATGATTTTTAATCTAGTAAAATAGGTCGTTTTCATTCTCTGAAGAATGTCACTTTGAGTAAGTCATCACTAA
This sequence comes from Akebia trifoliata, assembly GCF_017979445.1. Lineage (NCBI taxonomy): Eukaryota > Viridiplantae > Streptophyta > Magnoliopsida > Ranunculales > Lardizabalaceae > Akebia > Akebia trifoliata. The sequence continues at coordinate 3,325 of NW_028237312.1, forward strand.
TCTATAATGTAATTGAACTATGGACAAGTGCATCCTTTGCACATATTTATCAACAATGTTCAAACCAGTGCAAAACCATGGAAGTAGTTGATTTCATCTTTTCTTGTTTTCACGACTTGCCTTTTCAGGTATCATATGGATCAGAATTGAGTAATCGTGGACCAACCTTTGACATGGACTTGACTGATTTCATGGATGGTGATCAGCCAATGTCATATGAAAAGGCAAACAGATACTTTGCACAAGATCCATCCCAGAAGTAGGTCATTCTTCATTTTATTTGGTTGTAATTTTGTGTTCAACTGCTTATTATTAACATGTATTCCATTTTAGGTGGGCAGCATATGTTGCAGGAACGATTCTTGTTTTAATGACCGAATTGGGTGTGCGCTTCAACGACAGTATCAGCTTACTGGTAATTCACCTCTTGTATATCCAGAATTTGATGTTATTTTCATTTTTTGAACTTCTTATTCCTTTTTTTTATTCAGTTTATTCTCTACCCTATTCAAGTAATTATGGCACCGTATTAAACCTGAGTCGGCAATACAAATATATATTTATATGTGGTCGGGATCCATTGACTCCTAAGAATGACTCATGAAAAAAAACACATGATCCCAACCCTTCAAACACAAAATCCAATGGTTGAGATTTATGAGTATTTTCATAGCACAAATCTCGGAGATACTTACCCCAAGGATTAGTCTCAACCATTGGATTTTGTGTTTAAAGGGTTGGGATTATGTGTTTTTTTCATGACTCATTTTTAGGAGTCAAGGGATCCTGAACCATATATATATATAAAACTTAGATCTAGCCATTTCTTACAGTAATAAGAATAATAATGAAAAATGTGATGAGATCTATTATGATATGTAAAAATTTCTACTGGAAATTGTAGAATTCATGAACTATGAATGTTGTTAAATCAATGTTTTGCAATAAGAAAATAAAAAAAAGGGATGTGTCAACAAGAGTCTATGGCATTGCACCTTAATAAAAGGGAATATTTAGGTCATTGAAACAAATAGAAACATTCATCAAATGCAATATTTCTGATAATCAATATTGTTCAAAAATATATGGTAGGTTATAAAATAAAATGAATCCTGCAACTATTTATGTTAAATATATCATGCTTTTTCAGTTTGATATGTACCATTAGACATCATCTTCTGGAATACTATTACTTCTCTTGCACTGAGCAAATAAGTAAGATGTGATATTGGCATTGCATGTTATATAGTTGGTAGTGATTATTAAATGTTAACTCCCTTGTAGGCGGCATCCCACTTACTAAATGACAAGTTCTTTATGTATTTTCTGAAATTGTTTGAGTTTTAACAAGTGTCAAGCTTGAGTTTTAGTGGGAATGTGTGTGTGGATAGTTGTAAAGATTTAATCAAACAATAAATAAAAAGGTGGTGCAGAGGTTCTGCCTATTATGTTAGAGGAAACAGAACAACAAAAGTATACCCTTGCCCTTTGTTTTCACATATTAAGTGCCCACCTAAAGAGTCTTTGAAAAAGATACCAAAAGGTTGGCACCCCAAAAAAAAAAAAAAGAAAGCCTAAGATGCTAATTATGTTCCCTTGTATCGTGCATTCCGTCCCTTTAAAATTTCAGTTATTTCCCTCTTCCAACCAAATGCCCCAAGAAACGGATAAGGGAGTCGAACTCCATAACATACTTCTTTAGAGATAGTACAGAACACAGAAAGCACCAAATAGTATGAAATGGATATATGGAATCTACCCAAACTTCCAATATGAGCCGTCCATTTAGTAGGCTAGTTTCAGTTTGAAGAAAAAGTATTCTTATGGTATTTCTCTCCTAATGCAGTTGTTTAGATCCCTAGAATAGAGAATTGCATTGGTGATTGCGTTGCATTTTATTTGTTTCTTGTTGGGTTTATTTGTCTTAAATTTGGATCCCTAGATTACAGTACTCACCTGCTTCCGTAATAGTTTTTAGATAATATATATTTTCGATAGTTTTGCCTGATTCCTTACAATAAGTAGTAGTTATTCATAGACCCCACCAATATTTCCAGCTGTTTGATTTATCGGTATGAACTTTCAGGTTTCTTCCGCAGTTCCAGAAGGCAAAGGAGTATCCTCTTCTGCAGCGGTGGAGGTTGCTAGCATGTCGGCTATTGCTGCTGCGCATGGTTGCTATATTTTTCTACTTTTAGCCTTAAACTTGGTTATCTTCAATATTATATTTCATTGCATATGATATTTTTCATAGAATAGTTTTTTATTGTTATTCCAGATAGAGTCTTGGGTTCTTACAGTTAGTATTTGCTAGCATAGGTCCACTTGAACTATGGAAATTAGTTTAGTCAATTGAAGGACTCGTGTAAATGTAATTGATACGTTAATAATATGAAAATTATGTCTCTTGTCAAATTTTGGTTAATAGAAGACACAATATTAACTCTCCTAAGTGCACAAATTGAAATAATTGCACACCGATCGAGGTTATCCACCCAAATTCTTAAATAACTCATTGAAGGGTCCTCAACCCAAAATGGAGTATTTTACTTCTCGGATTCTATTTGATGACGTTGTATTTGCATACCAATGACGGCCTAAGTCTTGGATGACACATGGTATTTACATTTTACTGGTGCCCAGATTCTTCATATACATATGGTATTTTCTTTGCACATGTCCCCACTGAAAGCTTCATTTTGTCTTTATTTCTATATGCCATGTTTCTCAAGGGGTGTGGTAAACTTAAAAGTGTGTGCAAGTGTATCAAAAGTATTGTTGGAAACTAAAATGTATTCTGTAATTATTTGACAAAGTTTAACAACTAATCCGATATTCTATTTCTACTGATTTTAAATTACAACATAAGAGCATTTCCACTTCTGACAAAATAACTGAGTTGGCAGCTTCTTCTAATCTGCAGGGTTGAAGATCACTCCAAGAGATCTTGCGTTGCTCTGTCAAAAGGCATGGTTATATGCACAATTCGTTGCTGAATAGTATCGCTGATTCGTAGGATAATTTTTTAAGTCATATGCTTGTGATTGTCTTATCTTACTGTTGGCAAATATTTGACAGGTGGAGAATCACATTGTTGGAGCTCCATGTGGTGTGATGGACCAGATGACATCAGCATGTGGCGAAGCCAACAAACTTCTTGCTATGATTTGCCAGGTATAAAGCATCTGGTAGTGAGTTGAAGTTGATTCCAGACGTTGAAGTCTTGTAACATTACTAACATACAATTGTGTTTATATTCCATGCAGCCGGCTGAAGTAATAGGGCTAGTGAACATCCCTACGCATGTTAGGTTTTGGGGTATTGACTCTGGAATTCGACATAGGTATGACTGTATTTATTTTTTATTTTACTTTTTTGTTGGATAAGCTGGACCCGAACCCACGACCTCAACGTTGAGGTTGCAATATGTACAAACTGAGCTATGGTTCTTAGCTCTGAGTTCTATCTCATGCTTTGCTTCCATGATTGTTTCTTGAGATACCTCAACGATGAAGTGACATTCGTCAAACTTGTATTTTGTTCTAATTGTAAGTTAAAAAACGCAATTTTGAGTAGTTCGAGGTTTCAACACTGAAGCGTGGATCAGATGCAACATTCCATAGGAGCAAAGTGCTTAATGTCTCAGTCCCACTTCTATGCATTCTATACCTCTTTTCTTTTTTTCTTGTCAAACTATCATTGTTCAATTTAGCTCCCCAAAACTACTTTTTCTCTCTCTGCTATCTTATTTCAATTGTTATCTAAAATGTTAATATAAAGTTATTCATGCATATGAAGCTAAAAACAAGACTTCTTCCCTCTCACGTCTTCATTGATGAAATTTATAATTATCCTTTTAGATCATCTAAATCTATGTTCCATGAGAAATTATTATCAGCTTATTCCTGTTAAATTCTTGATAATTGGCAAGACTCTCATAAACCATCAAACTAGATATTTTTTTTAATGATTTTCTTTGAAAAGTCATATTGGTGAATACCCTTGTTTTTTTCCTCTATTTGCATCAATTGCAGTGTTGGTGGTGCAGACTATGGATCTGTGCGAGTAGGTACCTTCATGGGTCGGAAGATGATAAAGTCTATGGCATCTGCAATTTTACCCCGTTCGTTGTCAATTGCTAATCCTCTTCCGCAAGTGAATGGAATAAATTCTGAGGAATTTGAAGAGGATGGCATTGAACTCCTTGAAGCTGAAGCTTCACTAGATTACCTATGCAACCTCTCACCACACAGGTAAGGTGCTTTTATTAATTTACTTTCCTTTAGTAATCAGGCAATTAATACCGGTGTTTGGTGGTGGGTCACATGTGACGCCTCTAGGGTTTATGAGTAGGGATGCCACCTTCCTTCCCAAAAATCCTTTCTGAAAATTGGCTAACAACACATCCATTCTGTAATACTACTTCATTTCAAAGTTAAGACATTTTGAAATGGTTTAATTTTTATTTATTTTTATTTTTGTCTTAACACAGATATGAAGCTGTTTATGCAAAGAGGCTTCCTGACACCATGCTTGGTGAGACGTTCTTGAATCAGTACATTGATCACAATGATTCAGTGACAGTTATTGATCGCAAGCGCAACTATGCAGTGAGAGCATCCGCTAGACATCCTATCTATGAAAACTTCCGTGTCAAGGTTAGTCAATTAATCTGATGGGCGGGCTATGTTGTTAGAAAGAAAGATTCGCTTGACCAAAGAAAATTGTGTTGAATAGAAATCCTATGAAGAGAAGAACGTAATGTAAAATGGGAAATAGCACTTTAAATTCCATAATTGTTAACGAATGGCATTAAACAGGAGCGTGAAAACAATTAAGAATCGGAACCCTAGAGAAAGAATAGAATTGCAGCAACTGGTACTAGCTTGTCTCAATGACGAGTGTGTAGCCCATCTTTTAATGGAGTGTTAATGTCTTCTGGTTCTCTATATTAAGCTGATCAGAAATTACCACTGTGCATTACTTGATGAACAGGCCGTTAAAGCTCTGCTAACATCTGAGTCCTCAAATGATCAACTTTCAGCTCTTGGAGAACTCATGTATCAGGTATTTACAGTTTTTTAGTGCTTTTTGGGCTATTAATCCCCAAAATCTGTTTTCAAGATGTTTTTAATTTTTATTTTTTTGGGATAATCAAGCAATGTTATATATAAAAAGAACTGATACAAAATTTTAAGGGACTCACCCCTAGATTTTTCAATATATATATGAATTTTACAGTAGAGAAACAAAAAGTTTATATTTCCTTCTCATTATGTGCACATCCTTTTATCACAGTGCCACTACAGTTATAGTGCTTGTGGACTTGGCTCGGATGGAACGGACAGGCTAGTAAAATTGGTGCAGGAAGTGCAGCACAGTAAACTGTCTAAATCCGAAAATGGGACATTGTTTGGGGCAAAGATTACTGGGGGAGGCTCTGGCGGATCAGTTTGTGTGGTTGGAAGGAACTGTCTACGAAGCAGTGAACAAATTTTAGAGGTAATTTGCCTAGAACCTTGGCCATAAATGAACAAAAAGCATAAAATAGGAAATAATTTATTCATTTCAATTGATCTAAATTATGTTTACTCAATTTAAATAGCTTATAAAACACTTCTAATATGTGATTCCTTTATTTCTCCTATTATTTACTTTTTTCCTGTTAACTTTTTTTGAATCTTCAGATTCAGGAGAGATACAAAGATGCAACTGGATATTTGCCGTTTGTTTTCGAGGGCTCGTCTCCTGGTGCTGGAATGTTCGGATATCTGAAAATTCGACGCCGGTTCCCTCCCAACTAATTTCGTTTTTTCCCTCCCAACCAAAGTTAGTATAGGACTACAGGTATTTCATTGATGGAAGTAATTTATAAAGTTTGATTGCATTATAACTATTGTTTCTATGTAGTTAGGTAAATACTATTACTACATCCCAAAAAAAAAAAAAATTAGTAAGGAAAATCCCATCTTAATTGGGGTTTTTGGGGTTGGCTTTTGCCCTATTTAATTAAATAAATATTTTTATTATTCTTATTTAAGGAGCTATAATGTTGATCGTAGAACTCTCCATAATATCCGTACTTGTAAAAATACTCATACCCACAGGAGAACTTATATTGCCACATCAATGTACTTCATGCTGATGATGAGTGACAAGTTAAGAATTTTTTTTTTGGGTACTTTTTGGGAGGTCAAAAATTGGGATATTTTTATATCAGAAGAATGAGGGTGTGTGCTGCGTGTCTCTCCTAACTCTTTTAATTGGATGTGAATATAGTGGTTTTTATCAAACCATGGAAATGCATGCATTATGCAGTTTTGCAATCCTTGACGGAGCATTTACTATTATAATGAGAGACGCAAATCCACATTATTTAATTTTTTTAAAAATACCTTTGTATTATTTTCTGTCGGTATTAATAATTGAGGAAAATATGTTATTGCACTTTAGTTGGGCAAGCAAAATATGGGATTGACCTCTATTATTATCAGTTATATCAAATCTGCTAAACATAAAGGAAGTATGAAAGGGGGGATTTGGGTGATCTCATCATGGATCCCAATATTTTCTTCATAAATATTTCACCTTTGTGGTATGTAGACCCTTTTCAAAAATATTTCCAGTAAATGGCTACACTTAAAAGAAAAGAATCTTGTAAATAACATTTCTAATCTTCCAGACCTAGAGAAAAGCCATAAAACTATCCCCAAGGGGAAGGTAATAAAAGAAAATTAAAAGAGAAATAAAGCAAATTCGATTAATAGCAAATAGATCTTCACCACATACTCAAAATTCATAATTAAGGAATAGGATTTGCGAATTGTGATTTATTTGAATTATTCATGATGCATTGTCTTTCATGGAAAAGAAAAGAAAAAAAAAGTTCAGTAAGTAGTGTACAAGTAGGAGCTCCTTGTACATGGTGAGATCAACATAAAATGGACCATTACCTTGATAAATGGGCTATTAACACCACAATGCAAAACCTTCAGCTCCACCTATAGCCATCACCAAAGGAAGATTCTCCATTGAATAACTTGCTCGAACACCTGCCCGACTTGCCCTTCTCAGAATGAGTCCTCATTACACTTCTCTCCATTCCCTCTTTTCATCTCTCCCAAACCAACAATCTTCTTGAAGATGATGAGCATGGAAGCAGGAATTAGAGTTATGGGTTCAAAATTCGGGATGATGACCTACTTTGAACCAGAAGGGAAAGTTATTCCTGTTACTGTTGTCGGGTTCAGAGAAGAATACATTGTGACTCAGATCAAGAACGGGTCCACTGATGGCTACAATGCTGTACAGGTCAGGTATCGTAGGGTTAGGGACAAGAAGCTCACCAAGCCCGAGATTGGGCATCTCAATAAGATCTCCGCAATTCCAATGAGACATCTCCAGGAGTTTCGTCTTACTTCCGTTGATGGGTTTGAGCCGAATCAGCACCTTATAATTGAAGAAATTTTCAAAGAATGTGATATTGTGGATGTATCCGGGACTACCATTGGCAAGGGCTTCCAAGGTCTGTTTTTCGTTTATTTTTATCTTTTTGGTTTTTTGATTTCTATAAGATTTAGTACGAAATTTGGATTTAGTTGGCATTAGCTTGAATTTTATACTAATAATGGTGCATTTTTTTCTTTTTAGAGGGAACTCGGTTTGTAATTAGTTAGGTTTTTTGTTAATATTAAGCACTAATATCTTTACTCATAAAAATAAAAAAAAGAGAAAGGAGAAGGTCCGAAGTGAGATAGTGGGGAGAACATGGAGATGACACCTTGTTTGGGAGAATCCTTGAGAAGAGTTCTAGCACAAGGACTAATCTCATTCAGTCTTACTTCATGGTGTCATTAACCTATCTGTGTATCATGGGTTTCCGGTCTTTGTGGTGTGGATAATGAGCCTTATTTGTGTTGTATATCCCTCCTTTCTCAAGGGAATGTTTGCCCTTTTATACAAGCTCTAAACTCCTTTACTTGGAGAGGGGGTAAGGTGAGTATTAATGGGTCGCTGGTTCAGCAATCACTACTGAATATGAAGACCTTATCCTCAATAAAATAAAAAATAGTTCTTCACTTTATTAGCGCTAATTTCGTTCTCGACAATTCCATTGTCCTTAGCCACATTGTTGAGTCTTCTTTGAATATCTCTATTTTAAGAAACCTTTAGCTTACAAGGTATTCCCACTGGATACATTTTTTATGACTGATTCACAGTGGGTACATTAGATCTATCGATGTCAGATTTAACAATTTGATGGTGAAATTCTTAGTTATCTGCAAATAATTAAGTTAGCAAAGCTTCAGTAGAAACATTGTACCTTCTGACTGAATGTGAATTTTTCACATTCAATTTGACCAGGATTGTAATCTGGATTGGAATCGTGTGTTACAAGTTCACGGACAGCTTGCATTGATGTGGACCAGAGAACACTAGCATCATATTTCCAACTTTTCTTGGGACGATTTTTGTTGAACTGTAATAGGATGGATTGACCTTATTGTTTCATGGTGCCTTTCCATTTTCCTATAGGTGGAATCAAAAGGCACAATTTTCGATGGGGCCGATGAGTCACGGTTCCAAGAGTCGCAGAGCATTGGGATTGGTGCTGGAACAACACCGGGACGTGTACAAAGGGAAGATGCCTGGGAGGATGTGCAGAACTAAAACCAAGATTTAAAAGTTAAAGATTGTCAAGATTGACAATGACCTTAGGATTGTTATGATCAACGACGTAGTTCCTGGTAAGCCTGGAAATCTTCTGCATGTTACACCTGCAAAGATTGTAGGGAAAAACATTCCAAAGATCTGACTTCAGCTGGCAATGTATGTATTTTGTATAATTGAAGCTTTTTTCGATCTTATTTTCTTTGATATGGTAGCAATCTTGAGCTTCTTAGTTATATCTTCGCCAATTGATTCACTAATAATTAGGGAATGAGGAGATGCTTTGCACATGATGCTGTGTCCATTTCAGAAAATTATTTCTTGAGCAGCCTAGGAACTTGTCCCTGCTGAAAGATTCATAGGTCGCAACCCTTGGCTTTGATTCAGGCCCTTCTAGCTCTTCCATGACCTAAGGTTCAAATCCCGTTGAACCCATCTTCACCCTATTAATAACTAATCCCTTGCTTGCTTAGCGGGAAAAAAAAAAAATTGAAACCAGTGGTCATCTTATGAAAATCGTTCATGTGCACTTGCTTCCATTCCTTGTAAAAATATCAAGAAAGGAACAAAAATGATAAAAGGAATCAAAAGAATCACAATCACAAATACCAAATAAATATGAACATATAGGGTTGAGTTCTGAGACCTCAGTCTATTATCTGTTTCATAAGGTAAGGGACAATAAGCAACACTGGCAATCAACGTTAATACAAGTGAATCAGAATAACTGACCCTAGAATTTTGGTACAAGGCTTTGATGATGCTGAGCACATAACAATAGACCCAAGAGTTTATAATAACAATAGTGCAGCCATTACATTGCTATCGAATCAAATAGTCTAAGCTACACAAAAAAAAAATTTCTTCAAAATTTTGGTATATATCTAAACTGGACAATTGGCAAAGATATCGATAATGGTATTAATTTAATTCCCACTTGACCGTGAACTAATTAGTGAGAAAGCAAGTACGAAGGAGAGATAGGTACCTCGAAATCCTAGTCCCTGTATAAGTTTGGGTCATTTTTGTTTCCCCAAACATATGTGCGGGCCTGTAACTTTTAACAAGAATCCCTGAAGTTCTCTTTTCAGTATGACAGAAAAAGCATTAAGCAATAAGGCAAATAATAATAATTCTCCCTCACTATATTGAATCAAGAGTTGAGATGATTGTCTTTGACAACTTGTATAATTTTATTATTTTTTCTTTTTTTTGAGAAGGAAATGCATAAATGAACTAACCTGTAGAATCTTTTAAATTGGTTAAAAAAAAACAAATCCTTGACAAAATGTTCCAACAAATTTTAAAATTGGTTTATATTTTTTCCTTTCATCTCTATTATTGTATAGGAACCACGAACCATTAACCATCCTTCTCGTTATAAGATAGACGAACAAACTTGAGCAACCATGATACGCTAAGCCTTATTTTGTAAGCTAAGAATGACACATGACATGGACTCTAAGGGGGAAAACGGCGAGCGGTCTAATGTCCATCAAACACTTTTAGGGTTTTGAAGCATTTGACTGGGCAATGGATACATTTAAAAGGACGCTATTTATTTTCCCTCAATTATGGTTCATGGATTCTTCTAAGCAATGTACGTGTACGGGACATGTGTCGGATTTGAACTAAATTCAATGTTCCTGTTGTGTGTAGAATTGTGTCTCCTTAGTACATATATCAGGATTGCCAGACATGTTGCCTTGTTCTTTTTGTCCGAATTTTTTGGGTTTCATTTACGAATTTGGCACCAACTTCGAGTGTTTCGAACACAAACCAATAGGGGTAGCTTCATTTACCATTTTAGGATTGGCGGTCATCAGGTGATTCTAGGGTCAAATTGGTTCTGAACACATACATTATTCCATTGTCATAAAATGCAAGGAAATTGCGAGTTGTGACTGCTACTTTCGACAAATTCAAATGTGATACCCTGTATAAATTTAGATTTGTGGACATTACCCCTGTAAAACAAGTGTATAATCATATTTTTTAATAATGAAGCAAATTTATTACTTCTCATTTAAAAAAAAAAAATTCTTAAATGACCTTTCTGTATGTCTATCAATCTCTGTATTAAACAGCTTCGTCACATGTACATACCAAATTTTATTTGTCTTCCTATGCATATTATCTATGGTTTAAAGTTCTGCCTTTTTTTAATAGCTTCTTTTGACTTATAGATTGTTCAATTGTTTATTAATGTAATCGTCGTTTGGCTTTGTCGACTACCATGATCGGAGGTCTGCGGCTCTTGCTATAATGTCATTGCATGGAAGGCAGCTGTAAGATCACCTGTATTTTGTACCAGGCATGATGGGTAATGTTCAACCTTAACTTATCAAAAAAAATTTAAATGCATTCACCCTCAAGGTTGTAGTTTAATTGTTGGTTTTTGCTAAATCATGGATGAACATTATTTGAAATATTAATAAATAAATGAAAGAATGGTTACCATATATCGAATTTATGTGGTTCTTGCAATTATGGCTTTTCATGGAAGGTAAGGTAGCTTTAACTTGTAAGCGCACCAATCGTTTGCATCAGCCCACCAGTAAACTAGCTTTGTTTTGCATGCACAAGACTTGTCCAGGGAGTTTAGGGCACTAATCTCCTTTTTCTTTTCTATTTATATAGATAGATGACAAGAAAATACAAATGAGGAGGTCCTAGAGAACTACCCGGCATATACTACCATACTTCTTATGCTAACTATTAACAATTAACAATATTCAAGTACTAACCCAAGTATTTACCTATCAAAAAATTTTTATGTATATATATTATATACTAAAAAGGAAAATCAGAGCGCAGGTTGATCTTATGTAGCATAATCTTGGGAAGGCATTGATTTTATGTATGTCCAATGATTGTGTCTGCTCTCACAAGTGACTCAAGCTGAACTTCATCATTGGATCCATAACTTGGCTCAAATCCTCCTCTCACTCTTCCTTCTAGGCCGGTGATGCCGATTATTTATTTGTATTGCTCTTTTTTTTTTTTTTTTCCTTTTTGGTAATATGTTGAGTAATTAAGCAGCTGCAACCCCACCAGCTGAAAAGAGCCGCCTCGGTAGGTACTGAGCAAAGAGAGACAGATTAGTAGTTGAATGACATCAGATCCGCATTTCTCTTTGCGCTCATCACCTAGGTTCTGTACTTAGGATCCGAATGACGTCGACTGATAATGGGTACTGAACATAGGTTCTATGGCATTACCAATCACAGCCTCTACCAACTTACTAATTTATAAGGAATTATTCTGGGAAAATATTATATGTTTGGTTCATACATGTGCTAGCAGAGTCGAGGATCATACCTCATATATGCTTCACGCCACATGCCTCCATACTTATATCGGAATAGGTTTTTAAACTAATCAAGATTAATCGTCGAGGCATAAGCCACATGTATCTTGAGGCAATAATTATTACAATATGAGTTTGAAGATCATATCAGAATGAGTCAAAACAAGCAAGAAGTATGCAAAATTGAGTTTCAAATCGTTAGAAAATTCACAAATGTTTATTCTAGAAAAAATTGCATGAATCGACATCCATATGTAAAGAACAAAAAATTAGATGCATAAATCCATTACAACAAACCAATGACTTTTGTCAAATGCTTTGACAACCAAATTATACAAACTAAAGACAACTGCTAAGTTTGTAGCTATTTCAAAAATCAAAACATAGTGTCAACTGTCAAGAACTCTAAATGGCTACTAAACTTGTCAACAAATCTAAAATTACGCAAACCAAGACTTGATCAATCCAAAATTCCAATTCACAAATCACTCAACAAGTAAAGCTTTCCATACATGTCCAAAGAAAATTCAATAAAAAATAGCTAAAATCTATATAAACTTAAAATCAACCAACAACCCATATCCAGAAATACCTGTAAGAATCTAAATTCAATTAAACCAATAAATCTAACATTATCAAATATATAATTAACTCATTAAAAAGGAAAAATTTGTCAAATAAAAAGTTTCTATTTAATTTTTCTTTATACTTGTACATGAAAATGTCCAGCCCATGAAGTTTTTTCCTGCGAAGATGGCTAGAGCTTGAGTAATCAGCATCTTTAAACACGGTCACAACTTATGAATGCTTCGGCAAAGAAGCAAAGAACACTCCTGCATTTCCCCAAAAATTACCATCACTTCCATTAGGTTTATCAAAGTATTCACGTTTCTTGACTGAATTTTTACTCCCAAAATGAGAAATAACACATGTATTGTTAATATTTATTATTATTTTAATAAAATAAGTATTTATTAATTCAATAAAAATAATATATTGATTTGTTTTTAAAGTTTTTTTTTTTTTTGGGTTAAATTGGAATTTTTGTAAGTTGAAGGGTATTTTAATGTTTTGTATTTTAGAGAGATTGTGAAATTTAGGATTTTATCTCTTAAAATAAAATAGTCCCACATCAAAAAAATAGGATACTCTCCTTAAGGTTATATGAGATCTTTCAAATAATTAATTTAATTATTTTTTAGAGATTACAATTCGTTGTTAAGCGGTGGCTCGTCGCTTTGGGTACTTTAGAGACCCACTTTGTACATACGCATCGTCATAAGGAGCTTGGGGAGCATTTTTTATTTGCTAGATCAAACATCGAGATTTGATCTTGATTGTTGGATGATCGTAATTATTTTAGAAGTCATCAATGAATTTTGAGTGTTAATCTTTGTAATATTTTTGGAACATTTATCAATCTCTTAGTGAATTTCAATCATCTTTTTATATTAATTGTTCATTTTATTAACAATTGTTGATGGTTATTACTTTAATTGTTAATTTTATTAACAATTATTATTGATGGTTATTGTTGAAGTTATTTACAATGATGATTATTAGGCATGGATTCTAAGACAAACCAAGAAAAATGTGATGTGAATTTCAAAAGTCCTAGTTGAGATGAAATACCAACAAGGATAATATTTTGATAGAAATGTTATTCGAAGATTCGAGACAATAGATGAGTAGCAATCATTGGGCTAATAATGTTTGAATACATTTATCATTTCCATTATATCTGAAAAATGTCAATAATATGTTACAAAGAGAAATATAGAAAATCATCTACGTATTATAAAGACAGACTACATGAATTTCTTAGAGATAAAGAGTAAAAGTGGATTTGGATAGGACAACATCAGGAAGGTCATATTAGACACATATGATCAATGGGATCAACTAATACAAAATCTAGTTAAGTATTTATTACATTTCAATTTGAATTTTACTTGAATTAGTTTTTTAATGTGATTTATGTTTTGCTAAGTTAGTTTCTAACATAAAATTTATATTTTTGTATGTTGTTTTAGAATGAAGACAAGAAGTTCAAGCAATTTCGAGACCTAAGACTACAATGAAATTTGGACAAATTATCAATTGTCATTGACAATGATCATGAATTTTTTAAGAGGTTATACATCTAAAGCACTTCAAATTCCCACTAAAAAATTCAACGGTAATACCATATATGAATGGAATATAAATGGATACGTTGAATATCAAATTACAAATGATCTTGAATCACATTCAAAATAAAGAATCTCAATTAAATCTTATTAAACAATAATTAATCTATAAATTTCTTCAAGCAAAACTTTCAAGGAACTATTTCCAACAAGTCAAAATGTTTGAAAAGATTTTAATAGACAAGTGTTGCTTTGAGCTACCTAATGCTTTTTGGTACTAAAAAACTCATAAAATATCTTTACCTTATATTCCAAATTTTGATGAAGCTAAAATACCAACTAAAATCAGATCCATTCAAATGAATACTAGATATCTTTAAGTATGTCAAAATGAAATAAATGATCTTTTGACTAAACGATTAATATGAAAAATCAAAATCTCCCTAGAGTTGTGTCGCCTTTTATGTAGAAAATGCAGTAGGATTAGAACGAGGACTTCCTTGATTAGTAATTAACTATAAACCATTAAACAAAGTTTTAAAAATCATTAGATGTTCAGTTCCAAATAAATAAGATTGGATAAGTAGACTTTCAAATGCTAATATCTTCTCAAAATTTGATGTTAAATCTAGTTTCTGGCAAATAGAAATACAAGAAGAAGACAAATACAAAATAGCTTTTACATTTCCATTTGGCCATTATGAATAGAACGTCATGCCATTTTGTTTTTAAAAGGTCTCTAGTGAATTCCAAAATATGATGAGCAATATATTTAATCCCTATTAAAATTTTACTTTAGTTTACATAGACGATATTCTAATCTTTTCAACTTTGATAGAATAACACTAGAAACATCTATATATATTCAAAGAAATAACTATTCAAAATGGACTTGTTCTATTACAACGAAAAATCAAACTTTTTCCAACTTGTATTCAATTTTTAGGGTTCAATATTGAAAATAAAATAATAACTCCAACTAATAGAGTCATATCTTTTGCTGACAAATTCCTGATGAAATTACCGACAAAAACTAGTTACAAAAATTCTTAGAATGTTTAAATTATGTTCTTAATTTTATAGAAGATTTAGTAGCAAAACGAAAACTTATGTTCTTAAGATTAAAAAAATCTAAAGATCAACATCAAAACCTTGGACCAATGAATGCATTCTTGCGGTTCAAAAATAAAACAGAGGGTAAAAATCATTATTTGCTTAAATATACCAAATATTAATTATTCAAAAATAATTCAAATAGATGTCTCTGAATTAGGGTACGGAGGAATCTTGCTCCAAATCTTTTAAAAAAAATAAAAAACAATTAGTAAATTTTACTTTTGGTATTTGGAATCCTTCTCAACAAAACTATTCTACAATAAAAAAGAAAATTCTAACCATAGTTCTCTGCGTTCTGAAATTTTAAAGTGATATTTTAAATCTAAAATTTCTAATTAAAGTCGATTGCAAATCCGTCTAAGATGTTCTACAAGAAGACGTGAGAAATCTTACCTCAAAACAAATTTTCGCACGATGACAAACATTATTGTTCATATTTGATTTTGATATTGAATTTATTAGCAGCTCAAAAAATTGTTAGCCAATTTTTTAATTTGAGAATTTTTGCAAAGAAAAAATGAACACTCGAGGAAAACCAAATAACAAAAGCAAAAGTAAAATTACTATTTAAATCCCATATAATCCCCTAAATATAAATCATTTTCTCTTATTTCAAGATCGGATTATATAGAAAAATCATCTCAATTGTCTTAACCCTTGATCAAACTATGTATGATATTTTGTCTACCCTTCAAATAATTTATCGCCTCTTTCTTACCAACATTCATTTCCTTCCCAAAGAATCTGCTCTTTCTTCAAAAATTTATGAAGCTATCATTTCTCAAACTCAAAGTGTTGTCATTTTTCATGCTGAAAAAGATGGCGAAATTGCATATTCAAAAATAAAATACTTCATATCCTCTCACCAACTGAATAGAACGTATCTTTTTGTTCCTCTTGCACAATTTTATCCCCCTTTAACAACAAAATCCCTTATTATTAGTACGATTATATGCAAGCCTTACATAATGTTCTCCTTTTTCAAAATTCTAAAGGAGGTCATTCTTGGTTTCTTCAATTTTGTACTAATAAAATCTAATAAATTCCAAATTAAATCTTTACTAATTCATGGTTAACCTATGGCTCTATGTCTTCTATTCTCCCTCAAGATATTCTTCAAAATCTTTAGACTTTGCAAAAAATTCTAAATTTAATTTCGATGATCCTGCCGATGAAAATATGTTTTTCTTTGTTTAATTTGACTTTCCATGGATAATGAAATGGGATTATTCAAAAGAATTTTATTAATCAGTTCCCACTCTTTATAGAAATACATATGTTAAATGGTGGGATAAATTTGAAATTTCAAAATCTCAAACCCCTCAAGTATTTTCTTTACTGCCAAAATCCTTTAAAGAATCTCTTGTTCCTTTTTCCTTAAAACCCACTTCTAAAGAAATTTCAGATTTTGCTTGCAATAAAAAATTTGACTCAAAAATCACAACCATCAAGCAATCAATATTTATTCAAGGTTCTTCTGCACATTCACATTCTCTTGCACCTTCTCTTCTCAATGAAGACAATGATAATTTTGGATTTTAACAAAAGTTCTCCAAAGATTCGCCCAAAGACTTTCTCAAAATTTGCTTAAAGGTTTTCCAAATAGTTGTTAGACAATTCATGCAACGCTACTCCAAAATTCGTTCAAATGTTCTCTCAAAGGATTGCCTAAATATCATTAAAGACCGTCAATCAAAGGCATGTCGATCCTACAATATTCTGTAATACAACAAAAGTCAATAGTGTTTGTAATAATAGTGTTTTATAATATGTCAAAAGTCAATAGTACTTGTAAATATAGTTTAATGTCGGACCATCAAAATATTAATACTGTCAAAAGTCAATGGTGTTTGTAATTATAATTATAGACACCCAAATTTGACCGGGCCCTCGATGCAAAATGCCCATAAAATCTGTAAAAATTGGAATGGGCCCTCAAAGCCCAAACCTTCAAAAAAATCTTTTACTAAATGGCCTAAGGCCTTTCCCACATGGTTTATGGATCGAAAACTCCTAACCATTCTTCTACACTTCTCAACCCAACTCAACATTAATTCAACCCGTTACTATACCTACTCAACCTACCACCCTAAGCCCATTGGATTCAAAATCCAACACCACACCTACTCAACTCACTACCCAACTATTCTACCCAAGTCCAATTATTCTACCCAAATCCAACTCTCAACCCAAGTCTAAGCATCACAATCAATCACACAAGATCATCAAGGTAAGACACATGTCACCACCCTCAACTCACCTCTCTCATCCAACTCTACCTACCCCCATCACCTTTCTATAAGAAATCATCCACCCACATCTCAACTCATACCTCTCTTTAACTTACCCTCATCATTTCTTACAAATCTATTCTCACAAGTCAAACATATATCCCCCATCTCCAATCAAACATTCCTTCTCTCCAATTAACTTATTTAAACATTTAATCTCCACACCTTTTGACACATGTCACCACCCCATTCACTCTCCAAAAACCTAATCAATTAATCCTTATACAACTCATTCTTTTTACCTAAACTCATTTCATTCAACCTATCTATCACTAAATCAACAAATCACCCTCTTACATTCTCATTCTCTTAACCAAATGTTACTCATCTTCACCTCACCTAACACTCAACCTAAATGAGTTGAGGGATCCAACCAGTTAGGTCACAAATGATCCATTTAAACCTCATTCCACAAATACTCTTATATCACCCTCAATTTACACACACCCCTTCTCACAAACCTCAAATTATTATACTTCTTTTCATCATTTCACCCCATTCTACAATCATTTCCAAACTTCTATAAAATCCCCCCATTCTCAACATAATCCCCCCTCATGCTTGAACTCCCTCTCTCTCAAGCTACAATCTTCTCTAGAATCATTTTCAACTCCTAATTCCCTCACAATATCTATACCCGCAACTCTCAATCATCAAAATGTCTAACTCTTTCTAACACTAAGATCAAGTCAAGGAAGCACAAGCATATCTCTTGAAGGTCAAGAAGATCAATGTAGGTTTTGGACAAAAGAAAAACACTATCCCTCTCTCCCTTCTCTTCCCTCTTCTACTTCTCTTATTTCCCTATACTTATGCACATACCACAAATATTTTGAGCCATAGAAGGGCCCTTTCTCAATAAAGAGGCTCTCAATAGTTTAAACCAATATCAAAGTCTCTTGTATTAAAAGGCATATATCAAATCTTTTCGACTTTTATTTTTTATTTTATTTATAAAATGATCGAATCTAAGGTCACAACCAATAGTGGAGGGAGTAGGGTAGCTAACACCTTCCCCACTCCCTAATATGGATCCCCTTACCTAGATTTAAGGTTGGACCAATGAACACTATCCGTATGAGAGTCACTAAATGTCAAAATAACACATTTTCCAAAAAATGCAACCCGGGTGATCATTAACACCCCTTTTACAAAAAGAAAGGTGGTGACTTCAAACCCAAAGTGGGAGAGATATTCAAAAACGAAAATCTCGTGTCGACAATAGTCTAAGGTCGGTTCGTCAAAATATTGACACCTATCAAAAGTCAATAGTGATTGTAATTATAGTCAAAGTCAGTTTGTCAAATGTTGACAGCACTTTTTCAAATGTTCCACCATTTTCCAATCCCTTTTCTATAAATACAAAAGTCCATCTTCTTCAAAAGACTCCCAAAAAAAATTTACCATCTTTTCCTTCCCATCAACCCTGATCATCTTGCCAATCTGACCATTTTTCCTACCATCTTCTCTAATTATCTTCTCCCTTCAACCAACCCCCGTTTATCTTTTCTTACAAACCCTCATATTATCATCAAATTTCATCAAAATGATTCAAATCTAAATGATGGTGGAGATGATACCACAGAACTAAATCAAAACTTAAAAGAAATTAAAAAAGAGTTTGTGACGACTGAAAATGATGATAAAAAACATATCTTTTACGAAAAAGAGACAGCACGATAAAAAATTACAAACTATTGAAGATGTTAAGGAGATAATACAAGAGATTAATGAAATGTGTGAAGAACTTATGAGGACCATTGACTTTTTCTCTATTCAAAAGAAGTTGTATGCGAAAATTTTAAAGACATAAGAGTTTAATGAAGAATATCTAGAGGAAGCTTTTAAAATTATAAGGAAGAATCCTCATGTTACAGAAATGTTCGTCGTGAAAAATGATAAATATAGAAATAAAGAATTAGAGTCTTTATGTGAAGAGATTGGGGAGTTGTAGGGGAATTTTTTTTTGTTTAACTTATTTTATTAGATTTTGAATAATTCTAGGAGTTCAATTTTTTAAATTTTGAACAATTATAAGAGTTGTAGGATACTTTTAGTTGAATAATTTAATTTAATTTATTTTTGTATTTTATTATATTGACTTGATGGAATTATAGATTTTTTCGTTATAAAATATGGAATAGTGACTGATTTATTATATTCTTTTATGGCTTATAAATTATAGGTTGGAGCAAAATTTGATTTTCATGATTATTTAATTTTTTTTAAATGTAATTGTATTATATTAGATGATGTATTTCATTTGTATATATTAACAAAAAAATCAGGTTAATGGCCATATATTTGTCAATTTTATATGAAAATATTTTATTTGTAATCTTTTCGATTTGTTTTAAAATGGTATGCAGTCATATGTCAATTGTTATTTAACTTTAAAAAAGATTTTAAAGAAAAAAATGAATTTTATTTTTTCATTTGTCGGATAATAAAGTAAACATAAAATTTTGCATTAGACACAATCAAGCACCACAATGGAGCGCAGAACTCTCCAAACACAAAATTTTATCAAGCGAGGCCTTAGTCTATTAAAACCAGAATTTTGACATAAGTTGTGTATGTTTTGGGAAAAGCCCCTAATTTCAAAAGAATTGATGTGTTGTAAGTAAAGGGTGGTGTGTAAATAGAAATTCTTCAGAAAAATAGAAAATTAATAAAGGGGAACACTTTTATGAGCCAAAGTCCGAAACCATTTTCAGCGGAAGAGACTGAACCAGAATTGTTGGGTAAGAAGTTAGGAGAAAACTAATGACGGGGCTGTTTGGTTTGGATTTCCAATTCCCAATATATGACGATCGAAACAATCCAATCCCTTATGTCTCTCATTTTTTTTAATTTTTTTGGGAAGATTTGTGTTAATTTTGAGATGAAATCGATTACCCATTTTCAGGAAAGAGTGGTTGATTCATTCAAGAAGAAAAAGAAATAAATGGTTCCAAGCCGCTCGATTTCGTCGAAAGAGGTTCATTTATTCCAGAGCTTAAATGGGATTCGAAACCTTGCAGAAACTCATCCATTCAAGGTAAACTTATCGACCTCAGCACCTGACCCATAATAATAATAATAATTTTAATTTTAAAAATAAATTATGCCTCTGAGTTGAATCGTTCGAGTCAACCCGGTGTCGAGACATCATTGTTACCTTACCTGGTACTCTTACTCTGTCGAGTGATACACCATTTGTATCAGAAAAGTGATTCATAGTCACCTCGTCTCAAACTCAGTAAATTCGAGTCATATCTGACTCGTTTGACTCAGTACATTGGAAACTCAACATACTACTATTTTCAAAACAAATATAAAATACACACACACACACCCCCCTCAAATCCGATTTAGAAAATTCATACCAGACTTGGTGCAACAAGTTTCTTGTTTGTCTCTTGTCATTACTTTTTTCATCATGTCTGACGGATGCTCATTGATATGAACTTTTTTAATTTTAAGGGTTTGATTTTCGAGCACATCTATAATCCAATGGTACCTCACATCTATGTGTTTGGATTTGTAGTGAAATGTTGGATTTTTAGGTAAGTGAATTGTACCTTGATTATTGTTAAGCGACCAACTACTCCAAAAGACCGATCTGTTGGAGAAGGTGAGAACTATGAATATAAGAGCGTTAGGTTCATATAGCATGATAAATTTGGGGGTCCAACTCAAAACCAATTGGCAATGAGTGGAGAGGCCCAGGATCTTATAAGGAGAGAGACAAGGCAATTTGTGTCCGATGTGGGACCAAACTCTAACACTTTTTCTTGAGCTATATGGAAGTAATCTGAATTGGGCACACTTTGTCTAATAGTGGCCATTGTTTTTCGATCTAACTTGTTCCATTCGGCCTTGGTCATACTCTCCGGCTTCTTATTTTTTCCCCTCAATTGGTACATTTAAGTCTTTAAGGAAGAGAACATCTTCCACGTTGGGTTTCTATAAACTCCAATTAGTGTCATTGAGTTTCTCTACACTAAAGGTTTAGTCCATAACCATCAACACCTAGAGCAATCAAAGCTCTGATACCACTTTGTTAGGACTGGGTGTCCAATAATAATAGCGTGACTATCGATTCAAGCCTAGAAGAAACTTTAGAGAAAATGACTGAGAGAGCATACACTGAATTTAATGTGGAAAACCTCCTAAAAATATGAGGAAAAATCACAGGCGAAAGGCCGGTAAAAAATTTTCATTAATCAAAGAAAAATGATTACACACCTTTTCGGAATCAATCTGACCAAAAGATTACAAACTTTACAAAATTCCTTGATCATGAAAAAAATACCAAGCCTGACGCCACCACTTCGAAATCAATTTGACTTTCTCCTTTGAGATCTTCAGTGACCCGAAATATCTGGGGCTTCAAGCAATCCGAAATCACTTTGGAAAAATTTCTTCCTTACACACTTCTTTCTTGACTTGGAAATCAACTCCAACTCTGTTGCAAACTCTATCAAAAACTCAAGAAGAAACACAAGAGAATAATAGAGAAAGAGAGCAACTTTTGCATACACACCACTCACAAATGAGCACAAGTCTTGGCATGCATAAACACACTTATGTGTTAGTTATTTAAAAACAAAGAGAGAAGTGACATTTACTTAAATGAGAATTAAAGTTGAAGAAGTGGAGGTGGGCTACTTTAATTCCCAAGGACATCCAATGTCTCAATGCCATAAAGCATTGAGCCATTGGCTACATTCATACTACTATTTTCAAAACAAAGTTTAAAAACAAATATAAAATATTCAAAGCAAACAGATAAAGAATTCATGTATTAGAAAATGGCTTTGACTTCAACACTTTCCTTAGGATACTTACTCCAAATGATTTGAGGCCAAATAACTCTTTATTGTAAATTCGAGTCATAACTCTATATTGTAACTTTGGGAATGAATTAGGATATGTTAGAATTTATTTATAATCATTGTAAGGGGTGAGGTTATCTTAGGCGCTTGAGTGTACATGTTGATTGTTGTTCAAACGTGAGCGTTCGCATGAGATGTCATTCGCAAATGAGCATTAGCATACAAATCAGTTGCAAGATTGGGTGGGGCCGGTTTGGGCTTTTGCTTAAACTGATTTGAGGACTATTAGGTCATCATTGCATCAAACAAGAAGGAAAACTTGAGTGACATAAGGGAAATAGAAAGGATTTTAGAGTAGGATTAATACTTGCTTGAGAAATATTTTCAATAGTATTCCCCCTTCTAAATGACACCTAAGGGCCTAAGTATGGAGTCATCTAAAAGGACAATGATCATGTGTCGGGTCCCACCTGACACGTTGTCAGCTCCTTTCCTATGAGTAACATTGCAAAGAATACTTTTGTTGATATTGGAAGTGGTCCCATGACATTGCTGGGTATCTATAGTTGGTCTCCTCCCCAACTACTAGACCATACCGTGTTTTATCTCATGCATCGATTGGGCCCACCTAATGAGCCATTGAGTTGGCAAGACCCACAATATCCTAGATCGGTATTTTACAACAACACTTTACTAGATTGCTCTATATAGCATTTTGGATGGCCAGGTCAGACCCAAAATATGGCATCTACAATCATAGATCAATCACAACAGTTCATTTATAGCATGATTACATGGAAAGTAAATTTTACCTTGTATGCATTGGACATCTTCTTGAAATTAATCTTGTCTTCTCTTTTGAGATGAAAATCCAACCTGAATTATAATTATGAGAAATAAGAGAGAGTTATGAGGACTTTTCACCTCTTTCTAACCCTAACCACATAATGGGGCTCAAAAGTTGGGCAAGTATGGGATGCTCCCTTCTTTAGGTGTATATGTAAGACTCAAACTCCAATCCGTCAAGGAAGAAGGAGCCCTGGGGAGCTGCACTTTACTTGGTAAATTACGTTTCTTTTCACTTTCTTCCTTCTTTTTTGACAAACGTGGTGGTTGGTCCATTGACAATATTTGTTGTGCCTGACCAGGCTAATCCTTGGAATTTGGTGATTTCAACTTTACCAAAGAAACCTGAATGTCATAATACTGAACCCACAACCTCCCAAGTGGGTCTATTTCTAATAAAACTCTACTTTCCTAACAAGTGCTATTAGTTACAGACTTAAAATCTAACTAATCCGTTACCTTGGTGGGAGCCTTTGTTTGTATTAATTTTATGTATTTGTGTAGGCATGGTTCTTAGATCAGTTTGGAGTTCTTCATGATGGGAAACAACCTTACCCGGGTGCCATTTCAACATGTATGTTTTAGTTTGTTAGTTTTGGTAATTTAATAATCCTTTCCAGTTGAGTATCGTAACAGGTAGCTTTCTTTTTTGGTTGAGTGGTGTGATAGTGCTTACCATCAACTAATTTCCTTAATGGATAATAGTAGAAAAGCTAGCAAGCCATGGTGCCAAGATGGTGATCATAAGCAATTCTTCAAGACGTGCATCGACGACCATTGAGAAGATGAAGAGCCTCGGATTTGATTCCTCTCTCTTCCTAGGGGCCATCACTAGTGGAGAATTAACACATCAGTACCTCCAAAGGTTTGAATTGCTATATATTCTATTAAAAAAATGATTAAAACCTCATATGTGGTCTATGATGCCCATATACAGACAGTAATAAAGGAAATGGGTATGACTCTTTGTTTGTCAAATCAAAGACAGGGATACGGGTATCAATATCCCATCATATAATTTGATACCATGTACTAAATTTTAATTTTTCTTAGGCTAAGTATCACTTCTTAGTTGTATGCAATAATGGGTTAAAAATTATAATACCACAAAGCCTTCTGCTGTAAGATTGTTTGCGATATATTGTTAGCGATACATTTGCTGCTGTAAAATTTTATTAAATCAAAAAGCAAAGGAAACAAGAAAGCAAACCTATGCAATCGAGTCGATCTATGTGGAAAATACTAGACCAGAAGAACAATAACACAAGTAAGAAATGAGCTCCTCTCCCGTAGCAGCATTTTCCAATTTAAAAACAAACTCCTCAAACAACAGACCTCTAAAGTCGTAAAAACCTTCTACCAAAAGTACCAAAGAACTTTGATTCTGAGAATAGTGGAATGCGTGTCTTCCTCCTTACCTTCAAAAACCTGCTTCTTATAAAGGCCCTAACAAATCACAATTGGAAACAATCTTCATAGATCCTTCCTTTAGAAGAGAAGGCTGAATGTACCAACTTAGAAATAGGTCCATTACAGAATAAGGTAAGGCCCAACTAACTCCAAAGGAATCATATAAGAAAATTGCTTATCAAAAAAAAAAAAAAAAAAAAAATCATATAAGAAAACCATACTTCCCTAGATAAATTCTATTGCTGAAGTATCCATGCAGTATTTGGTATTATATTATGTGACACTAATGCGTTGAACGTGGTGGGGTGTAGTGATGCTATCCTTTACGATGCATAAGCCATTGTCCATCATCCTTATATTGGCCAAGTCATGTTCAATATTGGTCGAGTCACTCCAACACATCGTCGGTACGATGAATTTTGCATTTCAACATATGCTACCTAACTCCTAATCAACTCTTTCAGCTAGCATGAGACTTATCTCAGTTTTTTCTTCGGGCGATTTAGCTTCCCTACCAAGATTTTATCCTCTTCTTTAGTGGATTGAGGTCTCATTGAGGAATGTGGGTTGCTTTGTTTTTTCTAGGGATTGATACAAAAATGCATGTTGTTTGGAGATGTTGTTTTCTTTTGAATAATTATGCCCTTAAGGAATGATGACATGTTGAGGCTTCTTGTTGATTCAACTTTGGTTGGAACTCCTTGATTTGAAATAGCCTTCCTTGCCAAGTTTTTCAACTACATTCGAGAGATTTCTCTTATTTTTCTTATTTTACTAAATTGAGTGAGTGAAAACTTGGTGAATTTATTGAAAGTTGGCACTCTATACTCAACCTGATTTCTCTTCTGTTCCTTATTTTACTAAATTGAGTGAGTGAAAACTTAGTGAATTTATTGAAAGTTGGCAGTCTATACTCAACTCTGATATTATTTTCCAATATGGCAGTTTGAATTTCGTGCTTTTTTATTCTATGAACAAACAAACCAGAATAAGTGTTTGTTTTTCTATAGAATTGGAGCTGGACCAGATACTACAGTTCGTCCAACCAAAGTCAACTTAGCCAGTGCCAAGTTGATCAATGAATTATTGAACATTGTTTTGTTGCAGAGCCTGTGCTCCTCTATTTTCATTCTATACACATGACAAAAACCAGCTTATTTACCAGGAAATTTCAAAAAACCATGGCGTTCAGGAATCATGAAATGTTTTCTTTTCAACCGACCAGGGCAACATACTTATTTCAACATATACAGCTGTGTCATCAAGGCTTTAGTCAAGTTTTGCACACCCTTCAGATATATTTATCCATAGATTTTTTATTTTTATTTATTTTTAATTACAAGGTTCCTGTTGTGTATCTTAAATTTGACTTTGATGGTGCTATGCCAAATATTAATTCAGTTGGATAAGTGTGACCACCCAATATATAAATATTATTTGGGAAGCTTACCCAATCTTTTCTTTCAGTTCAAAAGAATGTCACAAATCGAGTTTTATTCTGTTTCGGAGAGTTATTCGCCTAGCCAATCTCTTAATAGGATTCATCAGACAGTGGTTCCTATTTCCCGATCTGCACAACATTGTGTGTTTGAATGGAGTTCAGAGATCTGAACATCATTGCTAATGATTGCCTTATATATATATATATATATATATATATATAGGGTAGCGTTATTTGGCCAACAGTTTGGCAAACATTTTGGCAAACACATTTTTCAAAACATGGGTTTAGAGGTCTTGAATGGGCTGATTTTTGGTGAGGATGATCTCTACGGTGAGGAGATCATCATCACCAAAAATCAGCCCATTCCAAAACTTCTAACCCCATCAAAAATGGTTTACAAGAAATGGACGGTTCACGATTTTTCAACTTGTAAACTGGGGCTAGAAGTTTTGGAATGAGCTGATTTTTGGTGAGGATGATCTCCTCACCGTAGAGATCATCCTCACCAAAAATCAGCCCATTCCAAGACCTCTAACCCATGTTTTGAAAAAGTGTTTGCCAAACTGTTGGCCAAATAACGGGACCCATATATATATATAATATTCTGTTTGTAGAGTTGCATTTCTCAGATATGGAATCTATTGTGTGGCTTTTGTCATAAACAGGAGGGATGATGAATGGTTTGCAGCACTAGGAAGGTCATGTATTCACATGACTTGGAGTGATCGGGGTGCAATATCTCTCGAGGTATGCTAATGTGATTGATGTATTTTAGAACTCTTCTCTCTTCTTTTCGCTCAGTATACCATATCAATTGACTTAGAGTTACCAATACATAACAATTATGGTGATTTTTTTATCATGTAGACACTGTACTACCTGGTATAACAAGTAACACTGGCATGACTATGTAAAAAATTGTTAGGAGAAGGAACACATTAACTGAGGTGTCAGCACTTTGAAATAAAGAAAAAGAACTGTTGTCTGGTATTGTGTCCAAATGTGTTTAATAATTATTATACATCCATAATGCATCTCATTTATGTCCAAATAAAAAATGG
Source organism: Akebia trifoliata (assembly GCF_017979445.1). Classification (NCBI taxonomy): domain Eukaryota; kingdom Viridiplantae; phylum Streptophyta; class Magnoliopsida; order Ranunculales; family Lardizabalaceae; genus Akebia; species Akebia trifoliata. The sequence goes on from NW_028237312.1 coordinate 30,422, forward strand.
GGTTGTTCTAAAGTTTCCAATACTAGTATATTTGTTTGCATGATTTCATGTCCATCTGATTTTGAACCATAGTTTTTTTAGAAAACTCCTTCTTTTTCCTCAAATAGTAGTTCTTACCAGTGAGAGGAGTATAATTAGGGACACTTTACATCTTCAGCTGCATCACCTGTCGGGAAAAAACTATGACTAATTCTTCTATCCTATTACATTAATTGTTGATTTACTCTCTTAATTATGTTCATTATTTTCAATTGTTTGATATAGCTATGTTCTTAGCATCACCTGTCGGGAAAAAGCTATGTTTTATCTTGAATTTTATAAATTAATTTCACATTTTTTCTCTCCTTTTGCATGATTTCTTTAATATTTCATTTTTCCCTAATCAATGGTTACATTTTAAAATTACCTGTGATACTTTTAATGTTTCTATGTGGAAAAGTTTTTGTTTTAGAGGTCACTGCGATGTAACTAGAAACAATGCAAATTATTTAATAATCACTAATATCAAATGTTATTAAAAGGAGCTAGCTTGGTAAATAATAAGATATAATGCACATTGAACTTTGTTACGTCTTTATTACATATCCCACTCATTTCCTTTAACTGTGTTGATGAGTTTATTTCTCCTATTGAGATGAAGGGATTTCATCAAAATCTCTTGGAATATATGTGAAAAGGTTCATTAAGATTAAGACAAGGGTTTACGTAAAACTTTGGTTGATGGAATGGCCTACCATAATTGCTTCCTATGGGTTGTTATTGATGAATGGCCATGCAATATAATATTCCTATTTGAAGTACATCGAAACACGATGACATGTGGTATAGTGAATGTGCCTATTGATGAATGGTCTCATGCAGTATAACTTTCCTACTTGGTCTTGGATACCATGCAAAGTATTAAATAAGTAGATGGTACTTGAAGAATTGGCTTCGTTGCCTATGAAATCTACTTCTATATCCTTCATTAGGTTCTTGACTGTTTTTGGTATCAGTTACCATTGCTAATGTAGACCATATGATCACCTCAAGTTAAGCTGATACAGAACTTACTGTTGAAAAGGCATTAGTAGGAAACATTGATTGAAGCAGTTACAAAAACCATGGATGACTTACGGATATTCAAGGCTACGCAAATGAAGATTTAGAAAATCTGAAACTCCAATCGAAAGGGCTTGCTTGATCTTGTCTTAAATTAAGCTTTTGAAATGTTCCCTCATTTGGATTTCTTAGTTTAAAAAAATGAGTTTTGGGGGTACTTGAACATTTTCTTCCTTCCAAAAGCTGAGTTTTGATTGAATATTTAATAATTTTTTATTGATTTGTTGTTTTTCTGATATTGTAATCGAATTTGAAAAGCTAAAGTTGAGATGCTTCTTTTTCTTCTTCTCTCTATGAGCTGTCATTTTGCATTTATTGTCATTCCAAGGCACCTAAGAAAATTTTATAAGATCGATCTAAGACCGGCTATGCTTGTAGAGCTGCATGTTTGTGGCCAAGAAGCATCATGTTAATAAATTGAGCGTAGCAGAGATGAGGAGGATGAGATGGATGAGTTGAAAGATTAGGAAAGAAAAAATTAGAAACAAATGCAGTCAGTAAAATATTGGGATAGCTCCACTGGGCCAAAAACTAAGATAAAGTTGACCGATATGGTTGGGTCATGTCAATGAAGATTGATTACGGCCTAGTTATAAGAAACATTCAAACTGAAGGTTCTAAAAGAGTGACAGGAATACCCAAAAGAACGTGGATGGAGATTTTGAAAGTAGATATGAACACTTCTGATAACAAGAAGTGGATCTGGACTATGGTCATATAAATGATTTTAAATTAATCTGTGGACATTATAATAATTTTTTTATATTAGAGAACAACTAACACGGTACTTAATTCTAATTGTAAATAAATTTCCTATTTCAGGGC